>NC_056743.1:1033811425-1034011425 GCF_019279795.1 Protopterus annectens
CTCAAAAGTTGTCTTGAACTCAAGATTGTGCCCATGGGTTTAAGATTTTTTTAAACAACCCATGGGAGTAGACATTAATGAAAGTAATATGCTTGAATGTAACAAATTAATTGACAATTTTGGATTCAGTTTTATGGAGTTTATATTGAAATGTAATGACAAGTAAATATGTGTATTAATGCAAGAAATTGAGCATTTAAATGTTGTTATTAATGATGACTTGCTGTTTGCTGAAATGGAAGGTTTTTATCATAAACAATATGAATGGGTAGATAGAAACTGCAACCAACAGTTTGATAGAAAATGTAAAAAAATAAAAAGGAATATTGACAAGTATGAGAAACAACAAGCATATAGATGGAACAATTATAAAGGTAACACAGAAACACAAGGGAGTAGACAAAATTATCACAAGTACCCGGACAGGGACTTTAAAAATAAGCCATACAATAGTAGAAATTATGGTAATGGGAATTTTTTAGGAAAAAAGAAATATGTAGGACACAGACAGGAACGCACCCTGTTTCAGGACAAATGGGGTGGAGAGGGACCCCTCAGTGGGGGAATTGGGAAAATCAGAACTGGAAAAGGTAGAAGATGAGTTTAAAATTATCAAACACAATGATATATTTTTTAGTTTAGGAGATTTTAGTATTTTTAACTACACAAGTTTTAAATTAGAAAAGGAATATTTTTCATTGTTTTCTAGGGGGATGAAATATGTCCCAAATACACAATTTTATATTACCTATTATATTATAGAACTCAAACTGCTTATGCGGAAACTCAATTTGGCTTTATATTTCCATGATAACAACAGTATACCTGTGAGTAAACCCTTTAAAAAGGGTAGTACATTTATTTCACCTATGAACACCACCCTAGCCACCTATGAGAAGGTTGTGACTGAAGATATATACAAGTTATACAATTTGTGTAAAAATAAAACAGAAAAAAGACATAATTTGAGTAAAAAGGAGGCTGCTGTCTTAAAACAAATACAAGAAAACCATCACATTCGGGTTATGAAACCCGACAAAGGAGGGGTGGGGTAGTTTTACATGATACTGATGAATACACCAATAAACTGCATGCCATTTTACTTAATTCAGGAAATTATGAAATTTCCTCCATCAATGAAGTAAATGTGGGACACCAAAAGATAGATCTATACCTGGAAGAGTTTCTTCTGGACAATAGGATTGATTTGAAATTATATAATTTTTTAAAGGTAAAATCCCCGGTATTAGCCACCATTGTGGGGATACCAAAAGTACATAAAAATTTGGAGGACCTACCTTTTAGGTCTATTATTTCTGGCAGCAAATCCAGAGCTTTTCCTTTTGGTAAAGTAACAGACATTTGGCTCAAACCAGGATATAAAAAAAGTGTCCCACATCATAGTTGACTTATGGGATTTTTTGAATTGGTTAACTGCCGACAAATGTAAGAAGGGAGTGACATTTGTAACCATAGATGTCATTGATCTTTCTTCATGTATCCCAGAAAAGGACGGGATGAAGAGATTTGAGAGAAGTATTCATAAATATGGTGAATGCTCATGGGACAAAACACTGTTATTGATTGAGTTCAGGGAAATAGTTTTAAAACACAGCTATATCTTCTATGAGGGGGGATATTACAGACAAAATAATGGTGTGGCTATGGGCGCAGCATGCGCACTAATATTTGCAAATTTAGTTTTACTAAATTGGGAAGAAGAATGTGTTTTTATGAGTGAGTGGTACAAATACATGAGTTGTTATGTACGATTTTTGGATGACATTTTTATTTTATGGGATGGCTCTTTGTATGAACTAGAGAAGTTTCTCAAATATATAAATACAACCTGTGAATATTTGAAATTCACACACAATATTGATCAAAAGGGTATATCATATTTAGATGCACATATTCCCATAGTAAATAACCAGTTCCGTTCTAAAATACACAGGAAAAGTACATTTAGTAATGCATATTTGCATTATTCTAGCTGCCATCCTTACAACCAAAAAGCTAGTATTATAAAGAGGCAATGTATTAGGGCAGCTAGAATGATGTCTGATTTTTAATGACATGGTCAGGGTACTGGATTTTATACGGAATATGTTCAGGAAAAGAGGATACCCCATAGTTCTTATCAATAATACTATTAAATATGCCAAGGGAGAATGGGGTAAAACATATAAACCCCTATTAGGAGGTGAAATAAGAAAACCAGAAAACAAGGATAATGACATTAAGAATAATGTTAACCCCTTTCCACGAGCGTACATATCATTATATGGTAACCATTCTAAGGAAATACAAAAGATATCTATATCCAATTGGAATATTATGAAAAAGGATGGGAATATTTATCCACTTTTAGGAGAACACCCCACATTTTTACACAAAACTGCAAGTAATCTTAAGAGCAAGTTTGAGAGAAAAGCGAACAATAAAGGTACCCAGAACAATAACAATAAGAAAATGGGGGGTACACACAAATGTGGGCAATGTAACTAATGTTTTGCAATTATGGATGATGATATTTTAATATTGGAAGACATGAACCATACAACTTTGAGGTTCAGGAAAGGGAACTGTAGGACACAACACATTATATACCTGGCAAAATGTACAAAATGTTCCTGTTTTTATGTTGGTAAAACCGATAGGTGCTTAAGAAATAGAATATATGATCACTATTACTGTATTAGGAAGAAAGATATAACCAATGCTTTATACAGACATATATTGAAAAGTTCTGGCTGTGATATGTTCAAGTTTGCTATTTTAGAGCACATACTAGTCAATCCCAGAGGTGGTGATGTCAGAAAAAAACTTGGAGAGAGAAAAGTTAAATAGCAAATTTTTCTGAATGCATCAACCCACCCGGGAATTAATGACAGTATATCTATCAAGCCCATATTACCATGTGTATATGGTCGTGCTCTATACACTTAGTAGTGGCAAATAATATTGAAATTCAGCTATACAGGAATTGTATAAGATTATATTTTTAGCACAAGTTTGGTTTTCCTTGTACAAGAATATAAGTTTTAGGTTGTTTTTAAGAGAGCACTGAGCACTTTAAATGACTAGTACTGTCTAATTCTAATTAATTTTAATTTTCTTCATTGTATATTGTGTTTGATTGGTTAGGAGGGATATATTAACTTGAGGTGAATGTTTCATTGTGTTCTGAAGAAGTCTACTATGTTAGATGAAAGTGCTTAACCGATGTGTTGATGTATACAATAAATAGTTGCACTCAGTGTTGTGTTCTTCTTGAATCATATCACCCATTACAGCAAATTTCTTTCCTTGTGGACTGTATTCATTTTGTGAGGATAGGTTAACCACGTTGTTTACACAGTGCATGTGTAAACACTGTAGAGCTGACATATTACTTTACAGGAATTAATTAAGTGAGTCAACATCATTCAAAAACCATGGTCATTTTCGGACAACAATATTATAAACATACATATGTTGTGCAACAGAAAACTATAATTCTTTCTTCTTCTCTCTTTTTCTCATACTCTTTCAGAGCAGCGCTGATAAGCTAATTTGCGCTGCTGATGGCAAAGTGTTAGAACATGCGCAATCATATTGTGAAGTGTTAAACTTACTGTGGTAATTAGCAGTACACTATGTTGCTCTTTGCTGACTTTCACACAAAGATCGTTACAAGACAGCCTTCACAATAGATACCAAGCAGATTAGTGTTACAGCAGGATAAGGATGTCTGAAGTAAAGGTTTGCTCTATATTTACAGATACATTAGTCAAACGTCATAAAACATACGGTCATACATATATATGCGAACATTTACAGCATGCCAAGAAAAACATTTATACATGAGTATTATCTTAGCACAACATTTAGAAATTCATATTTGTGAAAGTTAATATTTGATAGCGGATTTCAGGAAACATGAATGTATGCAATCATCTTTATTGGGCTATTGACAGCTGCAATCCATACATTGCACTATTCATCTTGTTTAAAATTACATTAAACTAAATAAACATATTTTAGCTCAGCAGCACAAAGTGCTTCCTGGACTTTGTAAATAAAAGATATTGTCATAAGCACTGTACCTCCATTTAGCCTTCTTCGAGTATGTTGCCTAGCGCCTGACATTTTGCAAATGCAGAGATGGAAGAATAATGAGACAGAAGGGAGAAGGTACAGCATCAGAGTGACATGGAGGCAGGGACAAAGGAGGTTATCCCTGAAGAAGGATAATGGTGGGTCATAACAATATGTAGCCAACAGGTGCACCTAAATTAGTGACCCAAAAACACTCAGTAGCACTTAGCTAATGGCTAGAATGGAACCTTTGAAGTTATTCAAAAATCTTTCCACACATTTGAGCATTAGCTCATCATGCCACAAAGGAATCCATGCTTCATAACATTTATTATTTTATTTATTTATTTAACATTTGTTGACCGGGAAAGTCCGACTAGGTTCCACAGATCCTATTTTCAGCGGTGGCCTGGGGAGAAATGCTCCGGACGCATGTCTTTAGAATGTGGGAGGAAACCGGAGTACCCGGAGGAAACCCACGCGAATGCAGGGAGAACATGCAAACTCCGCACAAAAGGCACCCCAGCAGAGAATCGAACCAGAGAACCTCTTGCTGTGAGGTGACAGCATTAACCGCTGCACCATTGCGCCGCCCATTGGTATAACACAGTTGAAACACACAGATGAATTACTGAAGAAGGAGGGGTGAACACAGAGAATTTGAGACAGATGCAGAGGAGAATAGGAAAAATATGTTTTGTGGACATGTTAGTACATCTTTAGGGTGTTTTAGCCTTACTTATTAAATCATCATTAATTTGTCATGCTCTGTACAATAAACTGATTGCTATGGGTACAGATAAGGGGTGGAAAATTGCAAGAGACATGAATACATAACCAGGATAACATTGGCTTATTACATCTCCATGTTGGGGCTGCAACATTTTTGCAAATGATGTCTTGTTGCACTGTTCCAGTGTTCATATATGTATATATGATTTATAGGAGCAATTTACTGATTGCCTTGGTCCGTGAAAGACATAGGAGCTAGACTAGGGGTAAATTTTCAATTACCCATCCATTGGTCCAAGTTACTCTTAAATAGGGATAGGGAGAATCTCTCTTTCACATGGATGGGGAGCCTGCACCAGAGAATGGCAATTTTCTGAGGAACAAATCTCTCTCTCTGCAACATGTCGTATTTATGTTACAAACAGAATTTAGTTCTTTTATTCTAATAGTTCTTATGCTGTTTGTTATGTGGCTGTGCAAAAGATTAATCAAAATGGGGTTTATGGATGCATTACATGTTAGGCAAAGATCACCACTCAGAAATCTGTAGGGTACTGAACAGAGAGACAGGACTTTGAGGTGATCAGCATAGGACATTGTATTTACTCCCTGTATTCTTTTTGTAAGGAAACTTTGAGGGCATTCCATTTGCTGCATGTGTCTGGTCAGGTACATACTGAAGGGGGCATTATACTCTATGATGGGCCTGATGAGGGACAAGTACAATGGTATGATGACCTCTCTGGCCTAGATGCCATGCCCTCAGTTATAGGTTAAGCAACACAGAATTTATTCCTACAACCCTGGACACATGTTGGTCAAAGGCTAGGTTAATATCTACATGAGTTTCCAGATCCCTAACTAGTGAATCGACTTTTAAGGGTGTTTTATTGATGACATAGTTAGTCAGGGTAGCAGACTTTCCAAAAGGGACTATGATGTATTTCTTAGTATTGAGTTTTAAGCCATGGCTTTGGCACCAAACATTTGTCTGTATTAGACCTCCTTAAAGGGTGTTTTTGTCCTGGGGAGATTCAGTGACTGCTCCCCGTTTACATTCATCTGCAATCCTGGTTAGCCAGAGGCCCTTGACACTGACTTTGACAAATGCGAAGTAGTAGCCTACAAGGAGCGGGTCTAGCACAGAGCCCTAGGGGAATCCACTGGTGACCAGCTTTTTTGTGGAGATGGCCTCACTGATTCTAACCTCTTGGGTTATACCTGTGAGCCAGCTAGCTATCCAGTATGTTATAAAGGGGTTTATGACTATTTCTGTAAGTTTGTTGACAATGCCCGAGTGGGTCATTTTTAGCTAAATCTAGGTAGGTAGCAGCAGTCTTCCCCTCCTCCATTGCCTTAGTGATCTTTTCAAAGAAGTCTACCAGATTCAGTAAGCATGACCTTCCTTTGACAAAGTCAGACTTGGATGGATCTAGTGACTGGAGGTCTCCTATGTCCTTGTTAATAATTCCTCTGATAATTATTTCCACGGCTTTGCAAATAAGACTAGTCAGATTAATGGGTCTGTAGTTTCCTGGATTTGTTGAAAATGCTCCCTTATGCAGGGGATGACTGTCGCAGTCCTCAGTTCATGTGGCACAAAGCCTGTTTTTAAACTATAGCTAGATAATGACTCCAGGGGTCCTGATAAGTCATAATTTAGACTATTCAGGAGGCATCCTAGGATGTTATCAGGGCCCCTTGAAGCCTTGATTTTCACGTTACTGAGAGCAACCAGTACATGCTTCCTAGCTCATTATAGCCAAGTGTGCATCTGGGCATTTCAGTAGTTACCTCCTACTGTGCCTCTAGGTGGCAAATATTGCTTGTTCATATTTGCATTAATAATTCCAAATCCATGCTACATAGAAGGTATCCGAATAGTTTATTTTGAAGCATACATGACGGCAAACACAATTGTATTGATATTTGACCTCTGTCAGTGAGAATTTGTTAGAACTGTAAGGTGATAACTTTGTTTTTTTTAAAGATTCAAGCCACACCGAGCGGGAGTTAAAGATGCACACTCAAAACAGCTGTAATGGAGAGAATGAAGTAGTTATAGTTGGAGGAGTTATGTTTGATGGTATTATTTGGGGGATGTTTGAGGGTAACTGGGAGGTAAAGATGGAACTGAATTTGTCCACAACAGGTTCGCTATATTGCCAGGCTTGGTGAATGTGGCACCATTAACCACCAGTTCAGCACATCGCTGTGTGCTGTCCTTGAGGTTTCTGACATAGCTGTAAAGGGCCTTATGATTATCTTTCACCTGGGAGGACATCTTAACCTCAGAGTTTGCTTTGAATGACCTAATTAATCCTCTTAGTCATCTATTTACTTTGATGAGAGAGTTTTCATCTTTATATGAATTACCATCCCTGATTTTTGCCATAATGTTTTTTCTTGTATATCCTTTTAATTTGGGATACCACCTGGGTGGTTAGTTTCTACAGCTATTTCTGGGCTTACTTCTGTATGTACAGCAGCCTCTGAGTAGCCACTGACATGGTTGTGCAGGGTGTCTGAGAGCAATTAAGCATATGCTGGTGTGTTCTGAGAGTTTGGAGAGGCATTGAATTTTGAAAAAACATCACTTTATAACAGGTAATTTGCCTTGGAATAGTCCTAACTTTTAATGGTTTTAATGAGGTTATGGAGCTGATTTTGATTTCAAATGAGATAGCTTTATCGGACCTTACCATGAAGGACAAGACATTGAGGGGTGCAGTGTTCTCCGATATTTGTGGGCACAAGGTTCAGTATGTTGGAGCCTCCAGTGGATGTATTCACTATTTGGTCAAGGGTGATTTTATTTACGAAGTACAGGAAGCTCTGTGCTAGCTGGCTAGGATATGGTACAGGATTTTGTCTATGTTGATTTACACATAGAGGAACTCCAACACATCATCCTGTTTCACAACCCTAGAGGTATGCTTATTACTGATATATATTGAGACACCTCTACCTTTAGCCCTTGCCTGTGCAGCTACTGATCTAAAAGTGTGGAAGGTAATAAAACCTTTCCATTGCTTGAAAATCCTCTGGTGCTTTAAAGTATGTCTCGGTACCTGCACAGATATTTATATTCTCAAGTGTGAGGAGGGCTTGGAGGGAGTATCATTTTTTTATTTAGGTTCCTGGCATTGAGCAGTAACACTTTGAGGGTCTGTTGATTTGATTTTGCTATGTCGGTAGGTTTGTCAATTTGGCATTGCCTAAAAAAGGCACTATGGGGACAGACAAAGCCTTAGCCAGTATTTGAAAGCCTAGAAGGGAAAGGTACAGTCCATTCTTAGCAAAGCAACATGGTCTGTTGATCAAGTCCTCCCAAGCTGACAAATAAGTGATACTCTTAGAATGACACTAGAAAAACAGCCAGTTGTTGAAATTGATCAGTTTTTGCTCATATTGTGGCATCATCCTCAGTGTTGGTAATATGCTGCTCAGTGCCAGGCTCATAATAGCATGAAACACATAATCTGAAAGCATAATAATTTTTCTCTTCATATACTCCAGGGAGGTAGATCTCAGGCCATTTATGCCTACGTGGACTATGATGGAATCATACTGGTACCTGTGACATAATGATTTGAGTGCATATGTGATTTGGTGGATCCTGGCTCCAGATAAACAAATAACTACTATCTTCTCTTTGTTCAGCCTGCTTAGAGGGGTATCAGTATATCTTACAATGGGTACCCTATGATGAGAGTCCTGGGAAGTGTGTTTGCGTGCCTTATGGTCAAAGTGTTTGGGGCTCTACTGTGGGTGACAGAAAAACAGTACCTAACACAGCACATACTGAGTGCTTTTGGGCTTGCTGAGGCATAGCTTTGACAGCGGATGGTTAAAGTGATCGTTGTTGTTTAGGAAGATTGCTTTTAAGTGTCTCAGCATATATTCACAACTGCGGTGGTGGTGCTGCGGTAGCGTTGTCACCTCACAGTAAGACGTTGTCCTGTTCGATTCTCAGCTAGAGTATCTTCTGTGTGGAGACATGCGTGAATGGGCGTACCTTCGTTGAAGGTTGTGCATCAGAGCTGGCAACTCGGCACATAAAAATCTGCCAATCATTAGCGGACCGGAGTTCCGCTGTGGCGACCCCTAACCGGGAAAAGCCGAAAGACACAACAACAACAGCATATAGTCATCTATGTCTGTGTTGTGTGTTATGGAAGGTGGGTGCTGTGTGTGTGGTTCCAACAACCTGATGTAGACTTTTATGTGAGAGTTTAGCTCATTTACATCTCTTGCATATGGTGTCTGATTCTTTCAGGATTACAGGGTTTTCCGTAAACATGAGGCAATTGCTACATTATCCCAAGATTATGCTAAACAGTACTATATTCTACTAATTTTAATATTTACAAAATACCAACTGCTACTAAATCTGTAAGTATTGCCACTCAAAGCCCATCTAGCTGATCAAAGCTTGCTGGCACGCAAGGAATTTGCAATATATTGCTGCTTTACAGGTTACAGTTTTATTGAATATTCTACTGAGAAAATTTGCTTTTGAGGTTGGCTACTGTACAGGGCACTGCTAGCACATGCAAATATGCAAAATTTATAGCAGCACAGAAAAATGGAAAACTAAATAATGAGCCCTCTGGCCAAAAAAATGATTACACTATGACTCTTTTTGTGTATTTCCCAACTCAGATAGACAAGGCAAATCTTATGCCACAAGGTAAATAAACCCAGTCCTCTTGATGTAAAAACACAGTAGAAGAAATCCACGAGTGCAATGTTACCACAAACCACTTAAACAACTAGATGAATATCCCTTGCTGAAGGTAATTTCAAGACCGTAACAGTGACAGGACGAGCATTTTTAACAAACATTTCAGTGAAATGCACACATAAATGTAGGGAAAAAGCTATCATTTAAGTGTGTTTTAGCAATCAAAGGTACTTAACTTTGACTGGATGTTGCTGGATACAAGTAAAATACTTATGGAATGCATGCTAGGACTACAAGCTTTGCTGAGCTCCAGAAAAATGAACAAGAAACAGTATGTAGTTAAAGAGGTTTACTCAAGAACAATACTGGCTTGCTGGATGGGCACTTGGGTCTATGGGAAAAAAAAGGGTGGGTAGAATACATAAATAGCTTATACAACAGACAATAGCAATGTAAGAGGGGAGAGAGGGACTTTGGAAATTGGATAATCATAAGGGGTGGAGGGCAGAGATGCAGCCTTATAAAATAACAGCAGAAGGGTGGGATGGTTGGAAAAAATATACGGAACAAGCAGGCTAGCTACAGAGGCTAGCAATCAAATAAAGGCGATATTGGAGCTCTTTCAGAAACTTTACCTTAATGTACTAGTGGGAGACAGGGCAGACACAGAATGCAAGAAGGTAAATGATAAGCAGAATATAAAAAAGGTGAAGCACAAACTGGAGCAGAGACAATTTGCTCACTATTAAACTTCTAGTACAGTTTAAAGCATTGGACTATGCAGGAATTTATCAATAACACTGTTTGTGGAAAGATGTAGTAATAAATGAGTAAGGCATACATCTGGTAGTAGTAGGCAGTTATGCCACAACTGTGAATTAAACTACAGGACTTTGGCCCAGCAGGGTTTGAAATACAAACAAGTCTTTTACAAGTAATTTTACTTGTGGAAACAGAAGTACAGAATAATGCAGAAACACAATTTTCCAAGAACTATTAATTAAAACACAAGACTAAGGTTGCAGAACAAAGTAAAAAATGCAATCAGAGAAAACAGAATAGAAATGCACACAGTAGTATCACCACATAGGTCACAACTGGACTTAAATATTTAAGCAGAATTGAAATAATTAAAATAATTTAATTCTCTTTCCTTATTTGGATAAGCTACTTACTGACAGTTCCACACCTCTCCATGTTTTGGATAAAAGACCATGTTATGTTAAGGAAATGTGTTATATGAGAGAAATACAGACATTTCTAAGTAAATATATGATAGGAATATGAACTGCCATGAAGTAATAAAATGACATATAGCTGTAATCGAACCCATGACACTATGGCAAAAGATAGGCTGCAAACAAGGCAATTATCTCTATACACCACATAGAAACTTGTACTTTACTACATCCAGCAGCCTAATAAATGTTACATTAACTGTTTCTCAGTACTGCCTGGACTTTGTATTCCCATAGTGCTGTAGATTTAAGCGCATTTGTATGACAGCAACTGGACTATTGCAGATTAGACTGAAATCTTCAGCTTTGCAATAAAAAGTTAGACAACATTCTCAGTTACTCAGCATTGCCTCACTATGTTGAACTCCATGCAAATGCCAAGGACATAAATTGAAGGCTTTTCCATGGGCTATTTTGGCTCATGTGTATATTGTATGTGAATATGTTTTTTGAACGTATGAAAAGGGAATGGATAGGATTGTGGTAAAAATGGGAGTGGCAAGCAGAGCATAGTACTCAGGGAAAAGAATACAGGAATTTGCAGGAGAGTCGTTGGAGAGCACCATAACTATCCACTTCTTCAGAATGTCAGTGTGCATTCATACACACAGTTTCATGACTTTGTAGAGTCACTGCATCAGTGAAGGGGGACCACAACAAAATAATGTTGTATGGCCAACTAGACCCAGTCAATTGCAACAGGATGACACATAGGTCAAGTGGAGAACTCTGTATGGGGTGTAATTCTTTTGTTGGAGAGGTGCCCATTTTTTTTTGGGGTGAGAGAAGACTGTTGGGAAAGGTGCTTAGGAATGAGAGCGTCGTGTAGGTAGGGTTGACTAGGACACATCTGCAGACATACCGGACATGCCAGACAGAGAGGAATGGTGATATAAACAAAAGGTTGAGGGACACCATGATTGGGGATAGGTAGAGGACATTGGAGGCATATCCATGTCTAGCTTGAGAGCAGTGAGAATCTAGTATGTTCCATTAGAAATATCATCATTGTCTCCTGCAGCACCTCTGTGGGTCAGTGCCAGACATGGCATCATCTTTGCAATGTGACGCAGGACTTTTTCAACCCTGCCAGTATGTGCACTAAGGCCCCTCTCCATTATATCCTCCACCAGCCCTGTCAACTCCTGCTGTGTGACAATAAAGCCACCTCCACTACTCCTGCTCCTGGAGGGTGCCAATAGCTGTGGCAGAGTTACCTGACATATGTGGAGCAGGTAGGGCCAGGGTTGTAGACACATCACTGACAGGTTGTGACCCTGAAGTGCTGAGTGTCTGTGCTGCCATCTGTGGAGGTATGGCATACCGAGTCTTAATGGTTGGTATACCTCTCTGTGATGTTGATGACTGATTTTTCAGCAGCAAATTATGAAAACTGCTGATTGTTAATAAATTACTACCCCCCACACACAAAAAAAGAGAGAAAGTGAGGGGGAAACAAAAAGAGACAACTAGATACATGGCATGTCAAAGTACTGTATATTTTAAACAAACTTGGTTTGGCAATACAAAAACAATTATGATCCCATACTACTGCACACCTTTGCAGCATCCATATATGATGTAAAGGTATTTATGTGTCACTAAATAAACAAATGTCACTACTCTGATATAAGAAACAGCTGCCATTATTTCACTATGAATGACTGCATTCTAAATTAATAATTATAATTACCATAATGTAATTCTTCCCAAAAGAAGAGAAGCTAGAGATGAGAGAATCCAACTGGGCATTCCTAGAATTGGAGAAAGCATATGACAAGGTCCCAAGAAAGCTGATTTGGGCAGTACTGTGGTGGTTTAAAGTCCCAGAAACAATGGTAGAATTATTGCAGGCTATGTACAAGGACCCAATGACAAATTACGAATAGTGCTCGGTCTCACAGAGAGGTTCCCAATGGGAGTGGGTGCACACCAGGGTTCAGCGCTGAGTCTACTGCTGTTCATACTGGTGATGGACTACATTAGCAAACAGGTTGGAGGGGACAGATCAACACAGTTGCTGTATGCAGACGATGTGGCATTACAGGCAAACTCTGAGCTAAAACTTCAGCAAATGATAGAAGAATGGAATGCAAAACTGAAGGCACATGGGATGAAACTAAGCATAGATACAATGGTGGTAATGGCAGCAAATTGGGGAAATCAGAAGAAGCTGAGAATAGAGACAGAAGGGAAGATAGTGGAACAGGTAAAGAGCTTTAAGTATCTAGGAGGGGTGGTTGAGGAGAGGGGAAGTCTGAATGAAGAGGGCAAAGCTAGAATCAGAGGGGCTGCAGCCAACTGGCATAGAGTGTCAGATGTAGTCTATGACAGAAGAATGCCAAAAAAGCTGAAAAGTAAGGTGTACAAAACAGTGGTGAGACCAGTACTACTGTACGGTACAGAAACCTGGGCAGTAAAGACAGAACAGTTGAAGAAGCTAGAGGTGATGGAAATGAAGTGCCAGAGAAGGGTGGTAGGATGTACACTGTGAGACAGATGAAGAAATGAGGACATAAGAGCAGAAGCCACAGTAGCTCCAATTGCAGAAAAGATCAAAGAGAACCGATTACGGTGGCTAGGGCACATGTGCAGAAAAACAGAAGACAGTCTGGTGAGGAAGATTTGGGACAGACAGGAAGAAGGTAAGAGGAAGCGATGACATCCAGCAAAGAGGTGGATGGATTGTGTGAAAGAAGATCTGCGACAGTCAGGCATGAGTATTGAAGAAGGCAGGAGTGTGGTATTGAATCGAGAAAGTTGGTGACAGTTAACACGATACCCCGACCCCATGTAGAAAAATGGGAAAAAGGGGGCTGATGATGATGAATAATGATGATGTTTGCATCTTAGATTTTATGTTTATTTATGTTAAGTGTTTATATATTGTGAATTACTGTATGTGCTTTGAAGTTTTAGGTATTTATTTCTTTAAATAATTGTAGGGCTGTGTATTGAATTAATTAACTAATTGAACTTAATTGGTTTTAGTATATATGTGATATAATACCTCTAAAACTATTTTTGAACCTTGAAGGCATAAGCTAGTTTGTTTGGAGTTTGTGGATCATTGTCTGTATGTAACAACATTTGCTTCTTGTGCCAAAAGTGACTGCTATCTTGGAGGAGTTTGGTGGAGTTTAAAATTTGTCACTAACTACAAAAAAAGTCATTATAAATTACATTTATGTGCTTTGCAGGGCTAGCCACCCCACAGTGAGAACCTTGGCTCTAGATGATTGTCACTGTTGAAGTGACACCTAGACCCCATGTGCAAAAATGAGAAAAGGGATTGTGGATGGCTGGGTGGATGAGTTGTATGTGTTTCTTATTTTATAAGTAGTCAAGTTAGAAAGGACCTGGTTCCAATTATAATGCACATAAATAGCAATTCTATGGAATGGTTATCACTCAATTAACAGCAAACCGTAGACCCAAAGAAAAACTTGTGGTACTTATATATACCACTGCAGCCCCAGGATAATAACACTTCTGTTGATATACAGAGAATCAGTTCCATGAGTTTTGAACAAAGCTAAGTCAGAGGGGTCAGATCTTAGAGAAACGTTATATACTTCAGAGAAAAGATGTGCAAAGACTGTATAAGAAGAATCTTCTGATACAGTGTACCTGAAAAGAGCAATTACAGGTTTTAGAATTTTGACTTTTCTAAACTAACACACTTATGACCTTGAACTTAAATTTTATTCACATGAATTTAACAGCAACATATTGGCTAAAGAAATAAAGTGTCATGGGCTTTTGAAAATAATGTTATTTTTAAAGAACACGTTTTTAGTAGTATGAAGTGATGCTTTGAATGAAAAGGATAAATAAGAAATTATAAAAGATCAAGTAATATCTTTTTTAACTGGTCAAATCACTAAGTAGATGGATGCAACATAATTTTATTAGCAATTGTTTACAGCCACAGTATCACTACTTGCAAAAAAGGGACTACATTCTTTGTTAAAAAAAGTAAAACAAACTGAAAACAAATGCATTTCTTAACTCATGACGTGATAAGACAGCCTTGGGACTAACTTTGCTGTTTGTTTGACTCTGGATGGTAAATATATTTTATTGTTGCTTCTGCATCTGGGGACCTTATTAAAAGCTACTGGTTACCTGCACTACAAGCATTCATAGTGACATCATTAGTTTTGGCAGCAGAGATGTAACATTGATCAAGCACTCTACCTCCGCTGAGCAAGAGACAAAAATAAATCATCAGAATACAGATGGCAGTATCATTGTAACTTCTTATTTGTATACTGTTTTGTCTTTTTTAAACTATAAATATGCTTGACTAGTTTGCTTGATATCTAATTTAACTACAATTATACTTTATCATGCTACCCTAAACTTCAAATAACTTAATATTTATTTATTTTACAGTTATTAGCTTGTTTTTGTTTATGAATGTATTGGTTGCAAGAATGGAAATTCAATAAACTAGTCACACTGGCCTTATTTGTGTTCTTTGGTATCTAGGCAGTGGTTAAAGGCAAAAATGATTAGAAAAAAGTTATTATGCTTGTTACGATGGAAGGACATCATAAAAGAGGAAAACCCACAGTGCAATACATAAATTAAATAACTACAGCAATGGATGCCCTTTTCTCAGTTATTACTCAACTGACTGAAGACAGAACACAGCTCAGGTCAACTATCTGTACAGTAGTCATGAGTGAATAGACTCAAACACAGTCTGTTTATCTATCAATCTACCTACTTAACATATAGCTTCAAGTGGTAACAGACCCTTGTACATACTCCTCAAGATAAAATACATAGTTTTTAGTTATCCAAAATATTTCCATGCAACCCAACATGATTGCATTTATTAAAAACACACACACATACGTGTGTGTGTGTGTATAAATATATATATAGTATTTGATATTACAGACTAATTAAGGTTTTGCATTACTTGGCATATATTTTATATGAAGAGTTTTATATTACATTGATGAAAATGCTCAATAAAGTATACTGCTTGCTTCTTTCTTTTTCAAGTTTTTTTTAGCTACAATACATTCAGTAAATCACAGCACATTCATGGGTTGGAAAGCTCTGAATATATCTGCCTATACCCAAAACAGATCTTGGCATTGCAAAACAGGTGCCATACAAACTATAAAAATTATAAGAGTAAGATCAAGTTGAATGTTAATATATATATTGAAAATAGCAATAGGGTAACTTCTGAGCCTTGTGAATACGAGAGAAAGAATATCAGAATTTGAAAATTGAGAATCAAGACAGTCAACTAGAAAGGATCACTGACCAAAGAGCTATCTATCCATCCAACCATCCATAGCTTTTACTTCCAAAGGTAAAATTTTTAGCTGTGTAAGCAGAAGTGAGTTTGCAAATGCATTCACAGCCTTAACAAACTATATACTTTATCCGTCATTTGAGAAAATGAGGCAGAGATGCTGGAAATCTGTGTAACATATATTGACTTGACTACATATTGACAACCAGGTAAAAAAAAAGTCCATTGTTGACTATTTTTGCAAGCTTTTCTTGGAGATTAGAAAGAACAGAAAGTTAGGAAATATGATCATATTTGTGCAATAGAAGACAGTTTTACCCTTTCAAAATACAAATAAAAATGACACATTGTCAATTAGAGGGTATATGTTCAAAGACTCAATGTATGGGCTAGTGGATGGACCGCAGCATCACTACATGGCATGAGAAACATGGAGTTAAGTGCTTGAACTTCTATTTCCATAATCAGTAAGAGGCAAAGGAAACTTTCTGACTTGATGCACCTGAAAACATTCAAATTCAGAGAAATTAATCAGTCTCAGAAATAAATAATATTGGGGGACTTAGTGCTAAGAGACATGTTTTACTATCATTAGGCATATATTCACTATAGCTTAGCAATTGTTGCCCAGTAAGTTAGTCAATTTTGTAGTATAGTATATTTTCTGTTATGTTAAAACTATTTCAGTACTAGAAATGGTTGCTGAAATTAAATTTTACAAATCCACAGATTCCCATTCACTCTTGAAAACATTCTTAACAAGAAATTTAAAATCTGTGGTTGGCTTTAACCTGTTTCTCTAATTTTAGCGTGTCTTCTTTATTTTCTTCATCTCTAGTCTGCAGAAAAAGAAGAAGAAAAAAACTAAAACATGAAACACTAACCAGCAAGATGGAGTTCTTAGTGACTCTGTTTAAAGACTTGTAAACAATGCTGGGCATCAAAAGTACATGGAACCCTAAAATGTGAACTCGAACATTGCTCTTGGAATCAGACATGCACACGGAACCTCAAAATATGAAACTCCTAAACATAGCTCTCAGAATCAGATGTATACACAGAACCCTGAAATGTGAACTCCTGAACATAGCTCTTGGAATCAAACATGCCAAGAGGATTTAAACTGAGGCCAGGTGGTACCAGGACATCTGACACAGCAAGATGAGGCATTTTAAACCCCTCTAGCAATAGACTGTCAGGGCTAGACAGAAATATTAGACAGCTACTAAGAGACTTACAAAATCTTTGAGAGAAGACCAAAGGAATAGAAAAAAAATCAGTCAGAATTTTTCATCATTTTAATAATATGTGTCTGAGGGGAAGGAGGAAAGGATCTGAAATGAAAGGCCCACTTGAGCTGGATGTTGGAATTGGAATTCTTGTTAAAAACTGTCAATGAGCCAGAATTAAAAAAAAAAGTTGCTGTTCATTTTGTACGCTCTGAGAAACTCTAAAAATGTATCCTTTTTGAGGAATAGGCATTTACCTATTGAAAAGTAGCCCAGTTATCTAAGTTGTTTCCAGCAAGACAAAGATCCATTAACAGTGAAAAAGAGGTTGAAGTCTTTTCGGCAAATACTACGTTGGTGAACAAAAAATACTGACTACATTTACTTATGGTATTCTTAATTTTTGAGATTGAAAATACAGTCTAGTATTGGGTTACCAAACTGGCCACTACAATGAATGCACTTGTAATTACAAGTCAATTGGAGAAACTGAGTGATCAGTTAAACTTGCAGAGACTCAAGCAGCCAATTGCAGTTGAGTGAACAAAGAGATGGAAACAGATGAATGCAATCTGTCAACACATGCATATAATAAATCTGCCACAGCCAGTCCATAGCAAGGACAGAAAAAATAAATATGTGACAGCACAAAATGGTTATAGTGGGTATGCACTAAAAGCTGGGAAACAGTTATCTGCCAAGTCCTGGAAAAACGCATTGATAAACCATAAAGCAATTAACTAACATTTTAATATCAACTGATCTATCAAAAAGGTAAGCTGACCAAAGGCTCTTCATGCAGGAAAGTTAGGACGTTCATGACAAAACTTGACATAATCAACATGGAGAATGCTGTACCTTAGGGGAACAGGGATATACTGTATCCACAAACAGATATAAGGTACATTTACTACAAGAAACAGCCAGTAGCTTCATGTTTAATACTGCCTTACTTACTGTCATTATTGTTTTTAATGTATGATGTTATACCACATAAATAGCGGTTATAGGACCAGTGATTGACGGAACTTACACTGCATGCAGTTCCATCATTAGCAAATCGCTCAAACTGTACAAACTCTGCTTCACATAGATGGGGAGCCTGTTCCAGAGAAGGGGTAGTCTCTGGGATACATATCTGCAGGTCCTATTTATATCACAGGCAAGGTTTAAGTCTTTAGAATGGGTAATTCTGGTGCTGTTTGTTTTGTGGATATGCAGGAGGTCCATCAGAGTGGGGTCTGGCAATGCCCTGTATGCCAGGCATAGCTCTCCCCTCAACAGTCTGTAGGAGACAGAATACAGAGATAGGCTCTTGAGGCGGTCAGCACAGGATATTTTACTTATGCCATGCATTCTTTTAGTGAGGAACCTTTGTGGATGTTCCATTTGTTGGATATGCCTGGTTAGGTACATACTAAAGGGGGCAATGTACTCACTGATGGGTCTAATGAATGCCGAATACAGTGGAACAATGACTTGGATCTAGATGCCATAGCTTTATTTATAAGTTGTGCAACATAGAATGATTTCCTCACTACTGTACACATGTGATGGTCAAAGGCTAGATTACTGTCTATGTGTGTCCCTAAGACCCTGACTACTGGGTCAACTCTACGGGGTGTGTTGTCAATATGATAGTTAACAGGGGTGGATGACTTCTTGAAGGATACTGTTATGCATTTCCTGGCATTTAGTTTTAGTCCACGACTTTGACACCAGTTGTTTTTCTGTGTCAGCCCTTTCTGGAGAACATTTGTGTCAGTGTTGGGTTCAGTGACGGCTCCTAATTTGCAATCATCTGCAAATTTAGTCAGCCAGAGACCAATGAAATTGGCCTTGACTTTGCAGATATAAATGCCAAAAGGAGCAGTCCAAAGACCAATTCCTGAGTGACTCCACTACTGACTGGCCTCTTTGTAGAGGTGGACTCCCCAATGTTAACTTCCTGGGTCCTGTCTGTGAGCCAGCTGGCTATTGACCAGGTGACATATGGGTTTGTACCTAACCTCTTGAGTTTGTCAACAATGTTTGACTGGGACATTGTTTCAAATGCCTTGGCAAGGTCAAGGTAGGCAGTGTGAACTATTTTTCCCTCATCCATTGCTTTGGTGACCTTCTCAAAGAAGTCCACCAGGTTGAGTAGACATAACCTGCCCTTGATGAAACCAAACTGGGTTGGGTCCAGTGTCTGGAAGTTTACTATATCATTATTAATTATTTCCATGATAACTCTTTCAATGGCGTTGCACATAAGACTACTGAGACTTATGGGTTTGTAGTTTCCAGGGTCTGTAGATGGCCCACCTTTGTGCAGAGGGATGACTATTGCTGTTCTCTATTCATGAGGCATGAAGACTCTTTGTAGGCTACAGTTAAATAGCAATTACAGAGAGCCCGATAGTTCATGTTTCATACTAGAAGGCATCCTAGAATATTGTCTGGGCCCATTGATGCAGTGTTCTTGGCCTTAGAGAGGGCATTAAGGACCTGTTCCCTAGTGATTGCAGGAGGAGTTATATATATGTTGAATTTGTTGGCCAGTAGGTTTGCTATACCATGTGAGTCAGTACAGGTATCTCCATTTACAATGAGCTCTGCATACAATTATGTATTGGCTTTGAGGTTGCGGACATAGCCAAAGAATGCCTTGTGGTAATCATTGGCCTGGGAGGCCAAATTTACCACAGATTTTGTCTTTGGAAGACTTAATTTGTCCTCTGAATTGTTTGTTTAGTTTGAGAGTGTTTTTATCCTGCTGGATGCTGCACCTCCTAAGGTTTGTTATGATTTTCTTCCTTCTATTATACAGCCTATTGACTTTTTGATTCCACAGGGGGGCTTGTTTCTTGAGTTAGTTCCTGGTGGTTACACCCGCCTCTATGCAGCTATTAATGTGTTTGTGTAGAGTTTCTGTGAACAGCTCTGCATAGGCAGCAGTGTTCTCAGGGTTTATGGGGTCTTGAAAATTTGCCAGGTTACCACTTAATAGCAGGGAGTTAGTTAGGGTACTTTCTGAATATTCCAGGGTTAGCTGGGGGTCCAGTTTTTATTTTTACTTGAAAGGAGACCATTCTGTGGTCTGATCTTACCAGGGAAGACATTATAGTAGGGGGTGTGAAGCATTCTCCCATATTAGTGAGGACCAGATCCAGTATGGTTACACCCCTGGTTGGTGTATTGACAATCTGGTCCAGTGGGTTTGTCTTTACAAAATCCAGGAATCTCTGTGCCTCTACGTTTGGTTTCATATAGAATTTCCAGTTAATAGTGGGGTAATTAAGGTCGCCCATGAATATGGTATTGAGTTGGATGATGAGTGTTTCAGCTTAAATACATGGTATGGATTTCCTGGGTCATCAAGGGGGGGGGGGCTATAGCTTGCAAGGAAGTGGAACTGGATATTGCCTACAGTGATTTGAACATGGAGTAGCTAAGTACATGCTGTTTGACCAGCTTTGAGGTATATTTACTTTTATGTACATTAAGACACCTCCAACTTTAGTCCCTGTCTGTGCAGTAGCTTGTTTAAATGTGTGGAAGGCATTATAACCTTGCACTGTCAGTGTGCTCTCCACGGCTTTAAACAATGTCTCAGTGACCGCACAGATGTCAGCATTCTCTTGGGTGAAGAGAGCTTCTAGAGAGTGGAGATTTTTGTATTGATTCCTACCATTCAGCAGTAATACCTGCAGATTTTCTTGGTTTTGATTTGCTATGTCAGAAGTACTATCAGTTTGGCATTGCCTAAAAAAGACATTATGGGGGAAGACAATGTTTTAGCTAATATTTGAAAGCGTAGAGGGGAGAGGTGGAGACCATCATGGGCAAAGAAGAGGGGTCTGGTGATCATCTTCTTCAATGCTGACAAATATTGCACCCCCACAAAATGACAACAAAAACTAATCCAATCGTTAAGGTCAATCATCTTTTGTTCATATTGTGGCATCATCCTTGGAGAAGGTAAAATGCTGCTTAATGCTAGGCTCATACCAGCCTGAGACACATATTCCAAGAACTCCATGATGTCTCTCTTCATAGAGTCTAGGGAGGTATGTCTCAGGTCATTTATACCCACATGGACTATGACTGAGTCAATACAGGTACTTGTGTTCCAATGACCTAAGTACATGCGTAATGTGGCAAATCCTAGCTCTTGATAAGCAACTCACCGTGACTTTATCCTTACTCAGCCTGGTGAAAGGGACATCAGTGTGTCTCAGGATGAAGTTTCCAATGACCAGAATGTTGGATTATATATTGGCTTGCCTTATGGGCTTAGAAGTAGAGGCACCATGAGATGTGTCCGTATGTGCTGATGTTGGTGTTGTTTTGAAAGACTGCATTCTAAGGCTGCTGAGGGTATGTGTTATTTGTACTTTGTCTTGGAGGTTTTTAGGGTTAAGGAAGGTTACATTTAAGTGCCTGAGCATATGTGGGTCTATATGTCTGCTTTGAACTGGGTGTGATGGGTGTGTACTACTGACAATCTTGACATTATCAGTACTTTTATGTGAAAGCTTTGCCTCCAGTGACATTATGTAATGACATCTCCCACATACAATAACAGTTTGTTTGAAATTTAACTGGTTGCCAGTAAACATGAGGCAATTTCTACATTGTCTCAGGATGCCCATATCCATCAAGCTGATAGCTGAGATAGTGGGGAAGTTCATATCCATGGCAACAGACCCTTTTTATTGATCAGACAGTTGGAGTGAGAACATATAGAAATGTCAGGAGTATCTGGTTTGCAACTCTGGGGACAGTGCTTGTCACTGCAAACTAGTTGTCTTGAGTGTAACTAGGTATTGGTGAAAACTCAATGCTGCATCTACAGGAAAAATGTCACTCAGGGTGTCTGCGTCTATAAAGGGCACTGTCAAACACTTGAGGGGAAATTAATAAGTAGACCCTGAAAATTTAAGGACAAAGTATTTAGGCAGGTATTCTGAAGTTAGAAACAAATCAAGCAGTACTTACTGAAAACCAAGAATTAGCTTTTCAAGAATGATGAAAAGATGGGAGTTGCTTGAATGGCTATTCATATCATCTCTCTGTCCTTCAATATATGTGTGTGTGTGTGTGTGTGTGTGTGTGTGTGTGTGTGTGTGTGTGTGTGTGTGTGCATATGTCTATATACATTTATATATATATATATATATATATATATATATATATATATATATATATATATATATATATATATTTATATGAGTGTATGAGCGATGTATTGAAACTTTGAATGCCTGTCACACACACACACACACACACACACACACACACACACACACACACACACAACTTTTCCAGTTACAAAGATTGAAATACATAATACTTCAAATCACAAAGAAGCAAAGAAAAACAAAATCTACTTTTTTTGCAGGGGGCAAACCCTCCCCATGTACCCAACTGCTAATTATATAACTCTGATATCAGAATATAGTTGGGAAAGGGTAAATTCCCTGATCCCCACTGTACCACAATCTCATACTAAAAAAGGCTTTACACGTGATCAGCTGATGTTTAATCAGCTGTTCCAGCTTTTTTCACTTTGGGAAGTAAGTTGACTTCATAATGAATTATAGGGAACATATACATACATACTCATACACACACATATATAAAAGGGCAAGTAAGGGTCGCAGGCAACAGACTGTGGGATTAAACCATCCTCTGCTTTCCAAAGGTATTTTTTTCACTGTGAAGGTTCCACATAAGCACTTAAAAGAAGATGGGATAAGAGTAAATATGGTAAGAAGGAAGTAGGGAAGGACATGAAAAATATTAAATACACATAAAAAGGAAGAAAAAGCTAGGGGAAGTGTCTCAAAATACACATGGGCACATGTGTATATACACACACACACACACACACACACACACACACACACACACACACACACACACACACACACACACACACACACACACACACACACACACACACACACACACACACACGTGCATGCACACACACACACACACACACACAGGCCATAAAAAGCCATTTTTGCCTCTCTATGGGCCCAATTACCCATTCTCTAGTCTGCTTCTAACCAACCAATTCCTTTCTTTAGAAACACGTTAGTAGCCAAGAATACAAGCAAAGACCTTCTCATTGCATCTCATATATGTCACACTAATTCTCAGTGTTACAAAGACATAAGGGACTTGTATGAAAAGTACTTGCTTACCTTTGTAGTTGTAATGTTCTCGCTCTCTCTTCACAAGTATTTGTTTTATATCTTGAACAGGGAAACATAAACAAGACTCCTATGTATTAGACACGTCCCTCACATTTTAAATGAGAGAAAATGTTTCTTTCATAGTTTCATAGTATGGATTTACTGTGTAGAAGTGATAAACTATCAAAATGCAGACTTCATATTCTAAGAGTAAACCTTACTCCTGAAACAAATATCCAACTTATTGTTAGTTACAACCAATGAACTACTCTGCCTGACATAAAAAGATAATCCGTACCCAAGACCTAACTATGGTAAGAGAAATACATTTAGCTTTCAAAGCTGCTTTAATTTTGGGGACTAGATAAAGTTTTGTCCTGTCAATGTGTTACTGGTGTGCAGCATATTAATGTTCATGAGAAGCCAAATTCTTCAGATACAATCTGTCACATAGCCAGGATGAACTTAATGAATATAAAAAACAAGTTTTCCTAGCTGTTTAGTGTATGACAAAGTTTTACACAGAATGTTTCTTTGCACACGTTCCTCTGGATGCCCTCTAACAATGAGAAAAAGGTTTTGGATTAGCAACAAAATGAAGAATTATATTCAATAACAGGTCCAACATAGGAGATAGGTACCAACAATCATTCCTGGTAAACAAATGTAAATAAATAAATACTAACACAAGCAATGACCTAGTTCTACATTTTTTAATAGTAATCCCATAATACGCATGGACTTTGGTTTTGCAATACAGATGAATGGGATTTAGAATTCATTTTAAATGCATCCAACACCTAAGTGTCTGTGTTAGATTGCTAGTCCTTGTACATTACATACATGCTCTTCTATTATGCATCCTATGCTGTCTGTAGTGCAGTGCCTTTTCAGGAACGTGGTTTTCCATTGAACGTGCCTCATAGTGTCCAACAATAAGTGTTTCCTGAGTATTGCCACCTTGCTTCCTCAACTAAGTTAAACTGAAACTAAGTGCTCCCATCTTGCTCATCTGTCTAAGTAACACCTCCAGCCACAGGTTTACTAGCCATCCCTTAGCTATCAGTGAAACAGTCAGGGCTAAATCCTCTCCGCTTTTTGATCCACCATAAATGCATAGCTAACTTTATCAGACAAATCATGCATTGTACATGAGATACTTTTTATTTTTATATGAGGTGCACCATTATAAGCCTGTGTTAAAAATATAATGTTGTTTTCTTAGGGGTACTTATATGTAGCAGTAAGTATATATAAAAACCCACTTAAACACTTATGATAGCAAAAACAGAATAAAGCATTTAAAAGTGAATATGCACTCGGTAAAGTTTTACTACAGTACAACCCTTGCAATGATATGCTGAATTTACTGAAAAGAGCACATTACTGAAGTGAGTGCACCTGGTTATAAGGGTATACAATATTCCTTATTTTGTAGAAGGCAGCCACTGAAACATGCATAAGCAATCCATTTCCACCAATTTGATATGGCCATAGCAACAGTTGCTTGTGAACAATCAACTTTTTTTTTTTGAGGAAGACAGTAAGCAACTATTTAGCAAGAAGGCATTTGCAAAAAAGGAGACCCATGCAGAATGAGCTACAATTTGGAGAGAATTATATATACCTTCTGAGCAGTTGTACCTTTTCTCATTTTGCAAGTAGTCAAGAGCAGTTTTACTGTTTATGATGGTGAAAGACCTGGAAGGAAATGAGGAAGTGAGAAGTACAGGCATGAAGCCTAGCCGTGACTATGGGCTGTGTTTTGGTACTATGTACTTACATATGACCAGTCGGCTGTTTGCACAGTACAGTACAGCTGTTACCATTAAATGCCTTGAGACAACTTGTAACCACTAAAAAGCATTCTGAGTGAATGCAGGCTATAAAACCAGATTCACACAGTTTGAGGTACTGCCAGAAATACTGGAAACTGAATAACAAGAAAATGAACTGCTGGGTTTGTTCTATACAGAGCTAATTATATTTTAATATAGTTTCCTTCATATATATAAAAGAACCTTACTTGGCCACTTTGAAGACCAGATTGCACAAAAAATAAACACCATGCTTAAATTTGTGAGAATTTGTACTGACATACTTGCAGCCTGGCTTAGATATGGTTGACAATTTGGAGCCACCTAAACACCAATCTTTTAGGATATTTCTGTCACAGAAATACAGAGTCCATACTCCATTCTTGCTTTTGCAAAATTCAAGGTAAAGAGAACAGGGAAGGCTTCAATCCAGTGCTTTTTCCTGTAACTTGGCTATTGTATTTAAATATGTTAAGGGTTGTTTACTTCTCAGCTCCTTATTAATGTCCTTGAAAATGCAACCAAAAGTGTCCAGAATAATCTATAACCTCTGAAGCCACTGACTTTATCCAGCTTTTGTTTAGATATGGGACATATCTAACATTCTTTGCATATCACGTGGGCATCCTAACCCCAGACTATATACTTAATCAGAGCATGTAGCTATGCATTTTGACTGTCTGTCTGCTTCTGCTTTCTCGATAGTGAAGGACAACTGAGAAAGTAGGGAAAGAGAGAACATTCTGTTTGAATGAACGCATTAAACCATTTATAATCTTGCAAGCCTTCACACTCTCATGACTCCCCTCTGAACCCTCCACATCATTCATTCCAACTGTACAATTTTTGCTGAATATCCAGATTTTTTCATTATTTTTTTGTTGTTCCCCATAAAATAAGTGATTTTCTGACAAATCAGTGTGGACTGAAGTAATTAAATAATGACAGCAATTTGAGTTTCAGACCTCATATCCTTCAGAAAATACATTTTACTACACAATCTTTTATTTTAGCAACTTTTGAAGTTTATAAGAGCAATATTTAAAATTGTCCCTCTTTTTAGGCCTCTGTTCCCCCATTACTTTTGGTTTTGTCCAGATTTCTTGTGCTAGAGATTGAGAGCGTTGCTCCACATGTACAACATAAAACAGATTTCTGTCTGCAAGTATTACCCTCAAATCTCATTATGTGAGTTGCATTACAAACTGACATCATATACAGATTAATAGCAAATCACATTTGGTTATCTCATTCGAAAGCCAGGCATATGGTTGCTGCAGTAGACTATTATACCCCTATTTTGTCATCAATTTTCATCTTAGTAACCTTCATGTGATCATAACAATTAGATTATTAGCTGCCATTTTGCTTTGTTAACTCATTTGATAGCCCACACTTAGTCTGTGCCATTTCCTTAGTTCACTGGGCTAATAAATCTATATTTTTGCTAAGTTTTTCATTATACGATTACTAGGGATATATCTCTCTCTGCTTCTGTACTCACTACCTGTCTGCAAAGATCATATGAATTATCACACTTCCTGACAGCATTTCGGGATTCTCTGTACTACTATTGTCCTAAGCAACAAAGCTTCCTCAGTACGTATCATGTGACTTTGGGATGAGATTCGTGCACATCACAAATCTCAGGACTTCTTTCTCATCTTTTTAAAAACAATGATTGTAGAAATTCCATTGAATACTTTGCATTATTTTTATAGCATTTCTGTGAAGCTTTCTCTGTAGCCCAAGTCAAAAGTGAAAGCAGTTTTTTGCCACTGCATTTGACTTGTAAACTAAGCTATCTGTTCATTAAACAATGAGTAAGCCTCTGTTTAATCTACAGAGCATCATTTAAATGTTAAAATGCTTCTTATTAGAGAATGCTTGCATTATAGAATTTTTAATTGGATCCCTGTGTAAAATATATATAATTATATAACAATTACCATTAAGCGTTACTTAAGAGTTAGTTAAAGGTGAGCAACATTTGCAGCCATACAGTGGCACATACTACAATTGTTGAACTGAATTTGAGCTATTACTTGACAGTTATTGAGAAAATTATATAAAGGTGAGCAAACACTCAGTATAGTATGTTATGACTTGATGGGCTGATTTACAGATAGGGAGTGTACATACATGACTGTTGCAGTGATGGGTGCTGACACAGTTCTCTTCATGGGCAGAAGAGGGCAGGTACAAAACAGCAGCCATATTGCAGTTGTGCAATATATTAATAAAACCCAGTGGACAGAGGCACAACAAGTTCACAGACTAAAAGTGAAACTGCTTAGTCCAGGAGAAACAAGGTTCAGGTGCAAGGAAAATTGTACTGTGTGACCAGATGGGGAATCTTAAGCCAAACTAATCCCAAAACTGGGCAGTGGTCAAAAGTCTAGAAGGGGTATGGAAAGACGAACATTGCATATAAACACTTTCAAGCTTACAGTTATCAGGGCAGAGTATGGTTGGGAGCCATATGGGATGTGGCCAAAGAGATGACCCATCCAATGTCTTCACTTAGATAGCCTATCTATTTATCTATCTATCTGTCTATCTATCTGTCTGTATACACGGAGATGAACCAACTGCCTACTTTTTCAGCTTTTCTAGCTATTATATGGTCATTAGCAGGAATGGTGATTTCTGGTTACCAAGTAAAAAAAAATTATACTCTCATGAACTGAAACTTCAGGAATTAAACCCATGATTGAGTGTAACTCTCAATCATTGCCATAATTCCATTGTGATGTTTTTGTATATTTATGCAAATTAAATAAATTCTAATATAGCACATTAATAAACAACAATTTTAAAACTAATGAATTGCAAATTGAAATGTAGGCTATACTGAATGGGTATATTGAGCTAAAATGCCAAATTTCATGTAATCTCATGAAGTCGACAGTTTCAATTTTTCTGGAATTTTCTTCCAAGAAATAGAAACTCAGTGCCCCACCCTACACAGATTAAATTATTTATGGAAACCAGGGTGGAAGACTATCACAATAGCCTGTGGTGGATTTATGGCCAGGAGGAACCATTAATGTTGAAAATTAAATAAATGGGGGATAAATGTGCTCAATTTCCCAGAGATGACTTAAATGTAAATGGAACTTTTTTCCCTTTTGCAAGCTTAGGTCTTTAAAATCTTACAGTCTTAAAATCTTGAAATAAAGATGCTCCAACTTCTTGTCTCTTCTCTTTGACATCCCTGCTAGTTTATAACATGGCCCAGATATCTGAGCAACTCTGCTAAGTTCTAGAAAATGCTACCCTAACACATCTTAGCCAAACTACCTTTGCTTATCTGGCCAGTAGATAAACCACAAAAGCAGTGGCAGCTGGAAACTTCAAATCAAAGGGGGGCTGCAGGAGACAGATGAATGGGTGGGGCCAATGGGAAGGGGTGTGACCAACTAGAAAGGGGTGGACCTAGGTCCAAAACCACAAAAACTGGGACTTTATTTAAATACGCTGCCCAGGGTGCCAAACCATCATTATGAGCATCCAATCAAAACAAAATGAAGCGTAGAAGAAAAAAAATATTTTAATGCATTGGCTACATGACAGCTTATTTAATATCTAGATGGAAACAAAAAGGTTGTGAGCTATGAAAAATTAAATTACTTTTTAAATACATTACTGGAATGCCAGTCAAAATCAAGTATAAAAAAAACAAGCAGCACTCAACTCAAACCACTTCTCCTTGCACTGCAGTTCTAATTATAATTTATATTCAGCTTTATAAAAGTACCAAGTAACATGCTGAAAGTAGCAATCTTTGTGATACTCCCACTTGTAAAAATGTTTCTTTTCCAAAAAAGACCTGCTGCCTGACAACAGCTATCTACTTGTTTCATGGGGAAAACATGATCAAAGTAAAAAATGAACAGCAAACAAGAAACAAGCTCAAGATAAATTGCTAAAATGATTACTGCACAGGTTATGGACCACACATGATAGATTGGCATTCTGTTTCGTTTACAGGTAAAGCCTGCAAAGATAACTGCAAGTCAACAACAAATGTAATGAGCTTCGGAAAATACTGTAATCCTGTCCTTTATTACAAATACTGTCATATGCATTTCAATATCTAAAGCTTATATGTTATCTAGTTATGTAAATATTCTCTATTCTCTGCATGGCAACAACAAAAAGGCTTTCAATGTTGGTAATTCTTTAAAGGTATGCTTATCAAAGTTTACTTGCATCTTACTATCTCAGACAAGTTTACCTAATGGTCATTAAAACATTGATACTTAAACACAGAGCAACAGGCACTGAAACAACATGTATTTTCTGAATAATAAGAAGCATAAATCAACAGTATAAAAATATGACAGAAAACTATAACATTCTGCAAAATCAAGGACAGATGAAAAGCCACTGTAGTACTTGTGTCTACCTTGGATGGGGTGATACTCTGCACACTTAAACTGCATAACTGCTCCTTGCCTTACTTGGACTCATCCAGAGTTACTACATGGGGGAGTGGGGTGCAACAAGTATGTCACAATTTTAAATGTCTCTGGCTGATGGTGATGGCCCTGACACATTTGTCACACCTCTCAACCTAAGAGCAAGAAATCTGGACAAAGCCATAAATAGAATTGGGACAAAGGCCCAAAAATAAGGAGAATTTTTAAATATTGCTCGTATAAACATAGAAAGATAATAGAATAGCAGGTCTTGCATTAGTATGCATTTTTCTGAAGGGTATGAAGTCTGAAATTCAATGTCTGTCACTATTTAGTGACTTTATTCCCAAATGATTCGCCAGAAAACCACAAATTTTATGAGGAACAAACCAAAAATAAGAAGCAAAAATCTATTCATTCTGTGAAAATCTGGACAGTTGAGACATATAGTTCAGCCGGGACTGTCTTTGAGTTGCCGCCCTTCCCCCTCACAAAATCATAGTCAAATGGGGCCTCCCTCCCTGCAGCCATTCCAATGTCCCATTACTTGGCTATTTCACCCCATTTATTTACTTCTACTATGATTTGGATTTCATTTAAAAGTTTTATTTTACATTTTACAGCACAAACACTAATAGACATATGCTAAACAAAGCAATGCAGTCTCACAATGAAAATAGACTTAGCATTAAAACTTCTTTGCCCTTGAAACTCACATTCATTGAAACAGCATTGAAACTCTCATCCAAAGAAAATACATCTGGCCGGGGCAGATAAAGATTAACTTTGGGCTGTTTTCAAATCATAGGTCCCTTGCACATGAAAGATACATGTGTTCTTTGATACATCTTCCTGATTGTATTAAATTATATTCCTTGCATAATACAGTACAGTTCTGGAGGGCGTTTTAAATTTATTGTTTTGAACATTTTTCCAGTAAACAATTAAACAAAATGCATGCAACAATAATGACAAACATTTCCATAATAAATGTCTACTCAAACGTCTACCATCCACCAGTATCAGTAAATATGCAAAATCTCTGCAGAAGTAAAAGTCATCTAAATAATTCCACATTTAAGAGATCTGTAACTAATGAAGACGTTGCTGCTAGCAAACAACTTTATATTTCATTGTTTCATCTACAAATAAAGTGCCTGTTGCCCTTGAGGAATAAGTTGCATATGTTACATTAAAAAATGTTAAGCTAGTAATATTGCAATAGGGAATGGATGGCAAACTGATAACAGGTTCATAGTTACTAGGCATCTCCTCCAAAAAGGACAGTCTCTGGACTGCAGCATCCACCCCCTTTAAAAGTACAACACAGTAAAGTATCAGCAATGCATCTACATACTGTGGGACTACAACTCACAGCCTTCTGCATCAAAAGCAAGTATACTACCTGTTGTGCTATTAATAATGCAAGAAGACTCAGCATAAGCATCACTAAACTTCTCTCCCCTGAAGCTCTTAGCTCCTTGTAAAATCCACTCAACACTCAACTGTATCCCTCAACTTTGCAGCACATGAGCACAAGAAATGTGGAAAAAAACAAAATGTATTCGAGGGGGGACAAAGGCCCAAAAACCAGGGACACATTTTAAACATTGCTTGTATAATCTTGGAAAGTTGCTAGAATAAAATGCTGTCCTACTGCCATGCATTGCACTGCCAAGTCTTGAACTCAGGACCCTGTGCACTACAGTCAGAGCAACATACCACTATGCCAAATCAGCTGTTACTTGAAAAGCAGGAAGACTGAAACTTAAATGGTTATCATTTAGTGAATTCCGTTCTCACCATAGCTCTCAACCTCTTAGCACGAAACACCTGGACAAAGCCAGTAATGGGGGAATACAGCCCCCAAACATATTCAGTGAATTCAGTTCTCACAATAGCTCTCAACCTCTTAGCACAAAAAACCTGGACAAAGCCAAAAATGGGGGAATACAACCCAAAAAATAGGGAAAATTTCAAATATTTATCTTATAAACTTAGAAAATTGCTAGAATAAAAGGTTTTGTGTTACCATGTACTTTCTGAAGAATATGAAGTCTGAAATTCAAATGTCTGTCATTATTTAGTGAATTCAAAATCCAGAAAACCACAGATTTTATGAGGAACAGAACAGAACAAAAATATGAGGCAAAAATCTACAAGTGGTGGTGGGTAAGGAATTCAGGCTCTTGCTACCTGCGACCAAGGTACAGGGTTTGAGCCTATTCTCTAGCCTTCAGTTATAGTTAACTGGGGCATTACACACACACACACACACACACACACACACACACACACACACACACACACACACACACACACACACACACACACAAAGCTCTGTTTGAAATACTGCCTAACCTCTGTCTTAATGTCCTATTTGGAGTCTGTTTGAAATCTTGCTGCAATCCATAACTGGAAAGTCTCAACAATTCCAACTTGCCTTGTTTCCAGCGCCCACAAATGCATTCAAAGTCTCCACTCTGAGCTCACATGTGCTGAATCCAGCCTGCAGTTCCGAGCATGCACAGACTGCAACCGTTGCAATCTGATCCTGCAACCATTGCAATCTGATCCCCTTCCAGTCTATGCAGTTGTAACTGCATAGACTTCTGGGGCATCTGTAGACTGATGCCTTCTTTCCTAATCTAGACTGGTTAAACAGCAGTCCAGATTCAAGTTCTGAGCACGCATATGTGGAGTTCTGGGACTCACTAATTATTTTTTATTTTGTTATTTTTTCTGTTTACAGCTGGGGGGGGCTGCAATCCTGCAGTCCAATAGCACAAGCCACCACTGCACAAAAGAAAGAACCTACAACCTCAGATCTCAACCAAGCCAGGCACTTCCCTCATCCATTTCAACAAAAACATGCAGCAAACATAACTTTTCAGCCCTATCACTTAAAATTTGCAATCCCTTCTGCACTATATAAAATACTTGGAGAACCAAAACTGCTGACAAAAAAGTCAAATGTCATTTTTTTCCATCTGGCAAGAAAACCTAAAATAACAATAAGGTCAGCTCTATGTCTGCTCATTACATTGACTCTTCTCCACTTTGTGCCCCATATTTCAGCAATCTCTACCTTCAGTACCAGGCCTATCCTCTTTTCTTAGTTCACTTACCACCACTCCAACTGCCCTCTCATTTACCCCTTTATTCATTTTCTATAACTCTGTCATCAATTTCCTTCATGTCTATGTTTTCAACACCCAAGAATGACATCCCTAAGCCTCTTTTATTAATACAGACATATTTGTGTAATACTTTGCTGCATTTGTTTCCTACTTCATGTTCCCCATTTCAATATGGTTACAGCCATGTGTTTCTATAAAAATCACTTCTATTATGCTATAATTCCATTTTACAATTATATACCTACTTTACGTTTCCCATGTACAGTTGCTAATTATTTCTTTCCTTTGTTTTGTTCTTTGGATGAAACTTTCCTTATATGAACAAGACCCAGAATGAGCAGCCATGAGCACTGAGTTGTGCAGATATTGCACATGATGCAAAGAAGCAAACGCATATCTTTGTTTTTACCATATGATGAGAACAACAAGTGGGAACTGCAAGGACTTTGTGAAAGCCAATGATGGTAAAGTGTTTAAAAATGCATTAGCTTTTAGGGATTAAACCTTCTCTGGAGAAGTAAGTGAAGTATTAAAACTGTATTTATATGACTGCACATTTCTGCTTCTAGAGTGCTAAGAATTCCAGGTGTGTACGTTGCTAATTCCTACTAGTTCCCCTTTTGTGTATCATTTATTTTATTTACCGGACACTTTGCTTCAAATGTGCAAGACGATTATAAAAACATAATTATTTTTCAGCACAGAATATCTGCTGGGCCTTTTTGCTAAGAAAATACCTTATGAAATAATATGATTTGTGTGTGTGTACAAAAAGTTGCAGTATATTGTTTCTGTCATAACTTTTTTCTTATTGTACTTCTGTTTATTGACACATTTAAAAACAAATGTATTTGATATTTGATTATATTAGTAAAATGAGAAGTTTGTGGAGTCTGGACCTTTTTTTTCAATGGTACTATTCAAAAGCATAAGTAATTGCATCTCATCTCAAGTTCCATACAGTTTTTGGATGATTAGTTTGCTGTTATGACTGCTAGTTCATTTGTTGGTCACTCTGACTTGACTTGTGTTCATCAGGAAAAGCAAATGCTTACCTGACTAAAACCTACTAAAGTCGTGGATGTGCTTTCTTCACTTGAGTAGTGACAATCACCTGGTTAGTGGCTTTTAAATGGTGGACTTTTAACCCAACAATATATGTTTCCTTATTTCACTTATTGTCCAGTATTACCTCTGTAATGAGTGTTCTGAACAACTTGTCTGATGGTCTCGATATGGAATATAATAGTATAGAGTCTTTGAAAATATTTTGTTTGGAATATCATCTATATAACAGTTTCTTCAAACGATGTATCGTCTGTACAATGTTAACTTCTGATTCTCACTGTAAGACTGCCAGAAAACAATGTACGCATGAAATGTGCATAACTGGTGAAATGGCATGCGATCTGTAGGCTTAATGTCTTCTAGAAAATGGGACTGAGGTTGATGTTCCCATCTTTGGTACTGTCAGTACAGTAGTACTTCTTATGCTGTATTGACAAACTCTAAAAGGAGTGAAACACTGCATGTGTAGAATTTCTGACCTCACATATATACAGAATTGTGAATCTTTGCAGTGCAGACATGGCTTGACAGTAGGGAGAACAACAATAAACATTTTTTTCCTTTTTTACAATGCAACTCCACTAAGTACAAGTGCTTCTTTTCCAACCTGATCCAGGAGCACTGCCTTGTTAAGTGATCTGCTTCAACTCACATAGTAAAGAAATAAGATGCAAAGAGACTTGAACCCAGGACTAAAGAATGTAGCTTTTTTGTATCTCATACTCTTAATTCTAAACTTCCAGACCAGGGTGATCACAACAGCAATAATAATAATAATAACAACTTCCATATGTTACAATACTTTTACTGTGAAACTATTATTGTTCATGCTTACTAGCTACAATATTTGCACCAGAATATTTACCTTATGTTGTTCTAGACATTCAGTAATTAGCCATGCTTAATCAAGTTTTCAGCCTTGGAAATAATGGAGTTCCACAATGCTCAGTTCTATTGTTTCTCTTATTCTACATTTTCATAAATGATTTCACATATGAACTTTCACTGCTGAACTTGTTTCTTTATGTTTATGATTCTGACTGAAAGAATCCAATAAAATATACTCAGCTCTACAAAATAACTTGCTAACCAAGTTCTCCACTCTCTCTGCTCCTGGAGAAAGGATGGCAATGTAATTATTAATTGCAACAAGTCTAGCATTATGCTCTTTGATACATATCAAAAATTGAGAGCATTCCCACCTATCTTTCTAAACAATACCTCAAAGAACACCATCCCAGTTGCTACTGAGCAAATATACCTGTGAGTACTTCTTAATCCCTCACTGTCATTCCCTCCTCCATAGCTATGTAAGTAAAACTATTACATATTTGCCTATGTTAAAACTTTTCTATTCTGACATCTTCTGCCACGTGTACCAGTATTGCCAGAAATATACTTATACCAAAACATGAATATACTCTTCCTTTTTGTTTTTTTTTTAATCCACAAGAAGCATGGACATTATAGCTGTAGGCAAGAAGAGCACATTTGTGCCTTTTAAGGCAAGGTCAGAGCCAGTAGGAAAGAAGTTGTTTCAGAAAGAGTCCACTGGTGAAAACAGAGACAAAATGATGCTGAAGCAGTCAGAGGTAGGAATTAGTTTTGGGAAAACATAACTGCCAGTGGCAATCCTGATAACTCAGATATTGAATTGCCTAATCAGGGCATTGTTAGTTAAAGACTTCCTCAAGGATTCATAAAGAATCCCAGTGCTCACAGTAAGGGGCTTGGTATAATGGTACTGTTTCTGCTATGTACAGATACATAATTCAGCGACACATTAGTTGGAATGAGGCAAGACTTCATTACTGGCTTACTTGCATGTCTTTCAATCAGTGTTAATTACCACAAGTGCAGATCAGATTTTTCCTTCAGTAGTTAACACTGTTGGTCCATGCATCACATTAATACTAACAACCCCCTCATTCTTTCTCACGCAAAAATGCCACATACCTGTCCAAGAGTTAAGACAGCATCCCTGATATTTCTTCTCATGTTTTTGTCCTTGCACTCGTACATCATGTATCCTTACAGGCAATTCATAATGTCAGACATTAGGCTGCATACTAGAGTTAAAAAAACTGGAACCACCTGAAGCCTTGACAGAAACCAAGAACTACAAAATACAAAACTGACAGGGATGCTGCTAAAAAAACAAAAGCCACTAGCGTAATAAACTTTTAATTCACGCTTTCGTAAAAACATCTTCAGAAATACAAAAAGACAATTCAACACACTCAGTTTAAATAGAAAATCTTAACCAATAAAAATCACTTTACATCTGAAATCCAATTAAGAAATCAATTAAAACATAACTGTCAGTTTAATTAAAAAGCAGTCCACACCACTTGGGCACGTAGCCTGTGGAGAGGCTGAGGGTGAACCACGTGTTTAGGTGGGGGGTCAGTTCGTTCTGTAGTTCGTGCAAGACGCAGTCTGGGACACCATCTGGTCCCATTGACGCTGTGTTTTTGGCTTTTGAAAGGGCTGTTTTCACCTGTGTGTCTGTGATTTTTGGGACACTACACTTTTCCGGTATTGTTGTGGGCCCTTTTAGAGGTGAGAGGGGGGTGAAGTTTGCATGGAATCTATCTGCCAGGATATTGGCAATATCAGTAGGTTCAGTATATTTTGTGCGTTTTTGCACTAGTTCAGTGCATATCTGCGAATTGCATAGCTAAAGAAGGCTTTGTGGTTATCTTTTGAATCCTTGGCTATTTTTCTTTCGAAGTTAGCCTTGGATGATTTCATGAGGGACCTCAGTTTCTTACTGATACTGATCAGGGATGTCTTTCCTTCTTGGGATTTGCTTTTTTTTGAACTAGTTTCTTCCTTCTATTGTATAGCCTGTTTATTGCAGAGGTCCACCAAACTGGTTTCCTTCTCTTGGAGGAGTGAGTCTTGGTTTTGCTAGGGATGGCACGATCCATGCATCCTTGTAGGCGCTCAGTCAGAGGTATCATGCTGCGCCACTAACCTGGAGGTGTAGGTATCCTTGATGAATATGGATACACCCCCTCCTTTTGTGTTTCGGTTCATGTTCTGTGGTAGAAACATGTGGTATGAGTTGTAGCCCAGTAGTGCTGGGGTGCTCTCTGGAGCCTTGAACCAGGTTTCAGTTACTGCACAGATGTCGATGTTCTCCATACTGAGGACTGCTTCGAGCATGTGCATTTTGAGATTTAAACTCCTGGCATTGAGTGGCATAATTGTGCTGTTTATGTAGGTGGGTTTGACTTTTGAGCCTTGCCTAAAAAATGCACTATGGGGCAGCAAGAGCCGTGGCCAGTATTCGAAAGCCTACGGGTGACAGGTGCAAGCCGTCCCTTGCGAAGCAACGTGGCTTGTCAAGCATGTTGTACCAGGCTGACAGACACTGGATCCCATTTGAATGACACCAGAAGCTTAGCCAATTGCTGAAATTGATCATTTTGATCATTTTACCATAAAGTTATAAGCCTCTAAATCAATGTCACCATTCATTGAACAATCGTATAATAAATATTTAATTATTTGTAACTATCGTGTATAACACTCAGTGTTACTTCTTCATATTCATCACAATTGTTTAACATGTTCTCAATAGCCTTACTGTAACAAGTCGTGTCTATAAGGACCATTCCCTCCCCTTGTCTGCTTTCATAAAACGTATATCTTTCTGATCTTGTAAATCTCTAATGGCATCCCTATCTTGTTTTGTTAAATTATAAAAAACAAATTTTATCTGATATACATTTCTGAATTTCACCATTGCACACATTTTCAAAAACTTTAAGAGTATGCAATAAAGTTGGGTTATATAGTGAAGGTTTAAACATGCCTTCTTTGAAAGCAACGTCTTGCAGCAAAAAATGTAAATTCATTTTCCTAGTAAAAAATTTCAAATCAAGAATGCTCTTAGTCAAATTTGCTCTATGACTGGGTACAAAGGAAAAACCTAAGCTCACTACTTTCCTATGATTTCCATTTAAAGGAAAGATGGAAAGATTATAAATCCTGACATCTACAAAACACATTATTTTCACTCACATATTATTTAGAGTTCATCAAGTCACTTAGTATTGCTTCCGTTTGTTGCTCTAACCTCTGTTCTGTTGTTGGAATTGCCTTTGTTCCCTTACTTGCCCGTTTTTTGATAAAATAGAGTTATTAGCTCCGCCACTGTTTTCTCCACTTGGAAACCAAAATGGTAACTCCACGGCCTGTGTAACTGAGCGTGGAGTAGAAAAGACGCCATTGCAACCATTAGTCACTTCCTCTGACAAATGTGATGTCATCTCATTAGCATTCTGCTGCTTACCAATCACCTGGATGTTGACTTTATTGGGATTTAATGTTGTACTCTCAGCAATGCCTTCAACACCAGGTTATTCCCTACTAGTACATTTGAGCCCACCACGGAATTCTGAAACATAAGCAGTTTGTGTTCTATAGGCTGCCAGATCCCTACTAATTTTCTTTTGTTTCCTGGCCACAACAGTTTTCTCAAAGTGGATCCAGCCCAAGAAACATCTGTTCGTAGTTCACCCTTAAATCAGGCTGCACGGCAAAATAGCTGGTTAATTCTATTTCTTTTGATATTAAAGTAGGTTGCAACTCATCCAAAATACTGGACTTGTTACGGATGAGTTTTGCAAGCAGTTCCAACCCTACTTTATTGAAAAACGCCACCAGCTCCTGAAAAAAGGGGATCTCTAGCACAAACCCCATTAGGCAGCTTGAACACACGCAAGCCTTTTGGCACAATTTCGTGCTGAATACAAATTCAAAATATTTGTTCTCTATAGCCACAGCTTTATATTTCCTCAATCCCCTTTCCAATTCAGCTACACCACATTTTCATGAATAGCAACATTGTCAGTATCAGTCGATGTAGAGTTAAGGGGGTCGTAATTGCAGTTAGTTGCAGAATGTACATCCACATAACAGGATTTACCTTGTGTTGATAAAACTTTCACAGTCCCAGTACTAGAAATGACGGACGACATACTGGCAATAGAATCAACGGATTCATTCCTTTCCCTGGTATAAGATTTAAGTCGCTCAGTTAGGATGTCCATCTTTTTCTTCATTTCATTGCAACTCCCAATCATATCCCGCAAAGCCTTATCTTGACTTTCAGGCACAGGATGAATAGACAAATTGAGCAAGCCATCAGGAAACAGCAAAAAAAGAAACACAAAACGAAAAAAACTGGAACCACCTGAAGCCTTGACAGAGACCAAGAACTACAAAATACAAAACTGTCAGGGATGCTGCTAAAAAAACAAAAGCCACTAGCGTAAACTTTTAATTGACACTTTCGTAAAAACTTCTTCAGAAATACAAAATGACAATTCAACACACTAGAAAATCTTAACCAATAAAAATCACTTTACATTTGAAATCCAATTAAGAAATCAATTAAAACATAATTGTCAGTTTAATTAAAAAGCAGTCCACACCACCACTTTCCTTAAGGAGCCTTAAACTTGCGAGCTTTCAAAAAACATTTCATATTAATAGTCTCATTCAGGCCAGGAAGTACATCTGCTTGCAACTTTAACTGCCATGCAACCTCCTTCATTTCAACTTAATTTTTGTAATCACCTCCCTTCATATTTTCTGATACAGGTTCCAACACCCCAAATTTTTTTTTTAAATTAGCACAAAGCACCGAGTGTCTAAACAAAGCATTATTACCATCTTTGCTTTTTACAGAATACACATGTTCTCTTACTCTTGTAGCAACATTCCTAGTTGTCATGCCAACATAAAAACTGGGGCATACGGAACACAAAGCAATATAAATGACACCCTTTGTATTGCAATTAAATCTACCTGCTGGCTTGATAGTATATGTTAGAGAATTTTAGTGGCAATCAAATTATGTTACCAAGAACTGACAAACCATTAGGAACAAGTGCCATGGTTGTAATGTTTGCAGATACATCAGTGAAGGGCCTTATATTAGTTTGGAGCATTTAACATATACTAGAGTGAATGGAAGGCCTGGGTTGAGAGTGACCTGATTGCTCCAGCAAAGGAGTTCCTTCTTGATGCAGGGCAGAAGAGGAAGGACAGAATCACGAATGTGTGAGTGTTGAGACTATACTCATTTCAGGCACCACTGTATTTTCTTATGTGTACTCTGCCAAGGGGAAGTGTAGGAATTGAGGCAGCCATGAACCACAGAGCCCTGAGGATCTATCTTGTCATGCAGTGAATCTCAGTGGAGAGTGTTCTGAAGTAGTTGGCTACGGTGGCAAATTTCTCCTGATGGACAAAGGTACGCAAAGTGGAAGTGTCCAGTTTGCAGCCCAAAAAGGTCAAGTCCTGGGTGTGACTGAAATTAAATTAATTAAGATGATGAACCTCCAAAGAGACAGGAGATGTACAGTGTAATGAAGATGCTTGAGGAGGATGTCCTTGGACAGAGCCTGGATTAAAAGGTCATCCAGGTAAGGGAAAATCTGTATGACCTCAGTGCGGCAAAGGTCCAGCACTGGAGATAAACACTTTGTGAAAATCCTTGGAACTGTAGAAAAAACAAAGGGAAAAGCAGTAAACTGAAATGTGATGATCCAATAAAGAACCTGAGAAATTTTCTGCAGGAAGGGTGAATGAGTATGTGCAGACAGGCATCCTTTAGGTCTAGGAATAACAGGAAAGCCTGAGGAAGAAGGAATGGTAGAAGAGTGTGCCAAGAAAGAATTTTCAAAGTGAGAACTTTTAGGAAGGTGTTTCATCAAGATAGGTCTGGAATGGGCCTCTATTTGCCCTCTTTCCTTGGAACAACAAAGATGCTTGAATAGAAACCTTTTCCTAAGAAAGTTAAGGGGACCTCCTCTATGGTTCTCTGTGCTAGCAGTCTTGGATTGCGAGGCTGGCATAATGATGAAGGTGTTTACCTTGCAGACACAAGTGGCCCACAAGAGCAGTTAGCTTAGACCCACTCTTTGAATCTATGAATGTATCTATGGATGATAGGGTCCAGAAGGTGAATCTGGTTGGGAGGAAGCAGGGGCATTCCCTCAACAGAAGCAATGCTTTCTCAAGTCATAGCATTCCTGTTGCTGTAATGCTTTGAAAAGACTGGCGGCTTGTGAACCAAACAGAAGGTTATTACACAGAGGAGAATCTAGAAGTTTAGACTTGAATTCTTCAGGAATTGACTGACCTTGCAGCCAGACATATCTCTTGATGACTGAGCCAGTAGAAGCTGCCCTGGAAGAAACAGCCACACCATCATAGTTGCATGTAATACTGTGCCTGGCTATTTGTGGAAGCCTGAGCCACTAGGGTCTGCATATACTGTTTTGATTTTGGTGTCTAGAACTCTGTGATGGCATTATTCAAAGACTGAAGCATAGAGAGGAAGTATTTAGTCATTTGAGTTTGGTAGTTAATGGCTCTGAAAACCAGTGTGGAGGATCTGTACATTTGTTTACCTCACCTATCCATTCCTCAACTGTCTAACTGTGGGAAGGACACTAGTGATGGGCAGCAGCTTGGAAGGCCTGTCCAAGGCCAGGGAAACTGCAGGGGGATCCACCACAGGGTTTCTGTATAGGTACTTAAGTTCATCAGGAACTTTATAGAACTTGGCTGGCCTTTTGGGTGCTGGAGGTTTAGAAACAGGTGTGGAAGCATTGGCTTGGAATATGTCCAGGTAAGCCTCTAGCACAAGGGAAATAGAGGTGGTGCAGGAGTACCCATCTCTAAAATGTTGTATCGCTTTTGCACCTCTGACACCTGTTTAGATTGCCATTCATCATGCTTTCACATGTTTCTCTGAAGGGAGCCTCTTCTAAGGAGGAATCAGGAGAGAGGGAGTTTCCCTCATCAGAGGATTGCTATTCTGGAGAATATAGCTGTGAAGAGTAGTCCAAAAAATGGCTTGAATCTACCTCTGGTTCCTCCTCAGAGGATGAGGAATCCAGTGTCTGTATCTGTGGTACAGACCGTCTAGGATGGGTCATAAATGATGGAGGCGTCAGAGACATAATGGCTTTAAATAACCACTGAGCAAAACCTAGACATTCTTTTTCTTTGGAAGCTGAAGGGGCCATCACATGTTTAAGCTTTTTTTTTTTTTAGGGATGACATCTGCCTGTACTGGCTTAGGAGGTGCAGAACCTTGATGCATTTCAATAAGTGTTAATGGAACCTCTTCCCATACTAGGATCTGAGGGACTCCACGTGGGCCCTCTGAAATAATAAGGTGTGGTTCTTCAGAGGATTCAGTCATCTGCAAGGCCGTAGGAGTCATATTGGCCTCTGGCAGGGTCATGGTAGCAGAATCTTGAGATAAAGTCTGGCGTACAGTGGGTCAACCACCTGAACAGAATGTCCAATTCAGAGATGAGGGAAGACAAAGCCCCTTTTATTTCTTGGGTGGAAGGCTGATGTCTGAAGATTACAATATGATAGAGTGTTTTAAGCATTATGTCTCAAGGAATGTATTAAGAGAGGAAAGCCTCGACTTGTGAGTTTTAGGAACAAACACCTGACAAATGGAGCAAGACTTGTAGTCATGTTTAGGACCTAGACAGAACAGGCACTTAGTGTGCAAGCCCTTGTATGGAATTTGCCTATGCAATTGCAATTACTAATCCTAGCTGAGATCTAATAACAGTTAATACCCAGCCAAAAGGTTAGAATGGAAAAAATCCCCAAATAAGCAAGTATCTGAATCTGACAAGTGAGGTTATGGTACCAAATGACCAAACAATAACAGTGCCGGGTGCAACAATCTCTGTTTGGGCTACTGGCAAGATAGTCTGTGGATCTTCTGCACACATCCTTTTATATGGGTCTACTTCATGATGTCGAAGGCTGACAATATCGAAGTTGATATTGTCGGCACCAGATTAGCGAAAGCAAAAAACATTGAACGTTTAAACGGAAATCTCTGTAAGGGGAGATTTCCGTTTAGGTCAATGCAGTGCAGTCTCGGAGTTGATATATTTAAGTGGAGGGTGGTACAGGGGGGCTTGCCCCCTGCTTACAAAGGTAAGTTTTTATTTATTTTTGTTTTTAGGCATTTCTTTTTATCTTTCGGTGTCGACCATATCAGATTCGATATTCTGAAACTTCGAAAAGATAATATAGATGCTTTTATATACCCCTATTCTGATTAGATGAGGTCATCATCCAGAGGTATGCCCTTGGGAAGATAAAGATTTGGTACACCAGATGGACTACAACCCATCTGTTTTGAATACTGTTACAAATACTGCAACAGTGATTTCACTTAGGACATCTTGTTCTATTGCTTTCGTAACTGAATTAGAGTAAAACAATTCAAATCCATTGTTAAGATTCTACATAGGATTTGTTAGCTACATTTAATAACTTAAGGAAGAAAGGAAAAATCATCTTGAAGCCGCCAGCAAATATGAGCATGATATTGCTTATTCCTACACACAGTATTTAAAAAAAAAGCTGTTTGTTTGTTGAATTCTCATTTCAGTAGACTGGTTCATGATCTGCTGATCATCAAAAGTGTTATTTTCACTAATGTTTACAGGTCCCATTCTAGCAGACTTTTGACTTAAAGAGGAAATACATGAACATTTCATATCATTTGTTGATCTGAGGAGATCTGCTTTACTTCATAGAGATTTTATGTTTGTGTGTATGTTTATCTATTTGGGATCTTCCACTTTTCTATAACATTATCGCATTTTAATTCCCATTGTGTCTACTGCTGCATATGTGAAGGTTTAGCAAACATTCAGTAAGTTAGTCATATAGGTTACAAATTACATTTTTGTGGAGTAGCAAAATTAAAAGTAAAAGCACCGATGCAAATTGTAGTAACCGCAGTAGCTTTATGCCAGGCTACTATGATGCTGTAATCGTGTATGCATCTATCTAGGTCATAAGAGAACTTCTTACTCATAGTGCAATGGAGCTGGAATAGAATACATATGAAGAAGTTATGTTCATTGATATTGCTTGCATATGTGCACAAGGTGATGGTGAACCTGTGGAAGAGTTTATAACGCATTTATATGACACAAATGCAGCATGCAAAATCTAAGTGTAATGGTTCATTAGACGTCTGTTAGAAGAGTAAAAACAAAAGTGGTACATATCAGTACATATAAAAGAATAAGAATATGTTAAATTAACCCAAATCCTTGTAATGTCACTGGTGCCATTACGGCACTTCAAGAGTATTCCATGGTGTTTAGTGCATCCTCTGATTCCTGTTCTGCCACTGGAATAATTATGGAACTTTAAAGAGTAATCCCCCGGTGTTAGTGCATCCCCCAGACTCAAACTCTGCATTGCCGTTGGTGCCATTAAGGCACTTTAAGAGTAACCCTCATGTCTACTGATTACTATCACTATGTTCGTGGCAGGCAGTTGAATATGGCTTTTTCGCTATGTTCAATACCATGACATGGTAGGGATGGCTATGCCGATCTACACAGTCTAGCCATTTCTTGAATCATTCACCAGTGTAGATCCCTTCTTGGACTCTATGCTGGGAAGACAGCGCGCATGGCTGATTAACATATGTCTCTACTATAGAATGTATTATTAGCATTCATCATGGTCACAGAGCCGGTCCTCCACACTGCTGCATGTCTTCATGTTCAAAAACCATACAGCACTGTGAAAGGGTGGAAGGTGCCACATGTCCACTGAAGTGTTGTGGTACCTTCTTGAATCCCCCTACAATCTCTTTAGTGGTCAAGTCAAAGTATTTTGCACAGGCAAAGAATAATAACACAGAGCAGTACTGTTAAAGTAATAAAATCACAATGTGTTTCCTGGAGACCTGAGAAACAGTCACAGGTCTGAAAGAACTTATAAGGGTAGCCTAATCTCCTATTGTACACTGTGGAAAAAATGTGGTAGTGTGTGGTACAGTGTAGGCTGGGAATCACTCATAAATGGTATTGTGTTACAAAGTGGCACCTGAAAATATGCAAGGAAAATAACAAGCCATTATGCCCAGGAGATATAGGAGGTATTTCCTTTCAAACCTAGCTTTGGTTCAAAGGAATATTAAGCTCTCAAGATAAAGTTTAGCAGTTTGGACATTCTGTGGAAACAATCTCATGATGTAGGCTGCAGTGAATGGATTGTATGTACAATTATTCTCTCATTAATGCCATTGTTTCACCATAAAAAGTTTAGTTCCTTATGAGGTACTTATTTAGAATTCCACCAACATATTTTAGTGCAGCTTTGGTGATTGCCAAGTTAAAAAAAGAACTGTCTTTGTACTGCACTAACAAAACTGAAAGCTTGAGCCTGCTTATGTGATTCAAAGCAGACGTACACTGCTTTTTTTTCTCATTATTTCTAATGTTTCTTAAAGTAGAAATTCTCTGAATAATACTGCCTTCAGCATTGATTATAAAGATGTATTCTCAAAAAAAAAAAAAAAAAAACTGCATAGTAATTTCTCAGACAAGGACTTGACTATAACATTGTTTTTACATAAAATATTTATATAATTTATTTCACACTCATTTGACCTCTTTCTTGTCTAAAATAGGTCTCTGGACTAGACAGCCTATCAGTGTAATAAACACACTACACTTATAAATAAATTAAATTTCTTGAGATGTTTTTCTGTTCTCAGAAAAAAGTTCTGACAATTAGCACTCCTGGATGATAGAAGAAAATCTCTACAAAAACACAAAATATTTAAATATATTAGATGCAAGTATTGCTAGTCAAATTACTGTTTAGTCATGGTATTTTCTGCTGGTGGGGTTAGATCCATTGCCTAAACCTTTGATATGTTAAAAAATAAGCCATAAGGCAAACGCATTTATTTCAACCTTCCCATTTTGCAGCTTCTGCTAACTGTACAATTAGTGCCTTAAATTATTTTCTAAGGAAAAGTGGAAAGTGCAGAAAACAGCTGGCACTGTTGAATGTAACGTATTTACTGAATACCACAGTAAATTGATGAGTAGAACTCATGAGCAGCTTTACAGCCAGGCATCATGCTTGAGGTAGGACCCCATAGGACAGAATTAATTTGCTGTTCTATCTGCTGCGTACGTTTAGAAGAGAATATGTTGACTGCACCCCTTTTCTTTTGCTAGGATTACAGCTACCTTTCTGACCAAAGTGGGTGGTACCCAGGAAGGCAGAATAATTGCCATCCTCAGCAACTAGCTCAAGTACTTAGGTCTGTTTATCCCTTGAATGGTGGTCCAGATACATGCACTGGTCTGTATGATGTGTATGTGACTTGCCCTTCCATGTAGGCATGTCAAAACAGCACAGTTAGCTTTCTTAAGCAATTCTTCTCAGATATGAACCAGATTTCCTCCTCCTAAGCTATCATGTCAGGCTATAAATTCTTTATAGATAACTACTACTTAAATTTCTGAGAGATAAAACGTCAGCGATTTACTTGGCCTGAGCCCTGACTACAGTATGCCCAATCCCTCTCCTCCAATAACAAAAATGTTACCTTTCAAGTACATTTTGTACATTATATAATTTGCATCTTCCATTAATTAATTTTTATCTGTCTATTCTGCAAACCATTAACTTTGTGTAATATTCATTGGCTTTATGCTTGCTTTGTGTGTTAGCCTACTGGTCTGAGTTAAATCTGCTAAAATGTCAGTTTGTCACGGTTAGCTGGTTACCTAAAGGAAAAGGTTATGCACACAAGCAGCTGCATATCAATAAAATCATAGCAAGAGGAAAAAAAAAAACACCTGGACCTTTCATCAAAAGATGGCACATCAAAATCATTTCAAACTTACTCAGAAAATACATGATATTTCAAAACATCACCACAAATCTAGGCTACTGGTTACATTAGATAATGGGTGATATTCATTGTCATTATGCTAATGGGTAAAGGCTATCTGTGCTTTCCATGAATGAGAGAAGCAGAGCAGCCATTTATAGAGACCATGTACACTAACAAGTGATGGCCGCGAATAAGTGTAAGCAAATGAAGATATAATGAGATAAAAACGAGAAGTGATGTAAAAGTGGCAAATGCTAATGAGGACTTCTCTAGTCTATTTACAATTCATAGTCATGACTTCACACACTGTCATACCATCTGAAGATTCATTATAAAAGGTGGAGTCTCACTTATTCTATCAACTTTTAAATCGCTACTAATGGTTGTCCAAGTATTGAGTCAAATTATTTCAAGTTGTCTTGGTTGTAGCCAGTCGAATCGAAACATGTTTTCTGTTAAAACACACCATAATTTTGACAATCAGAAGTGCATATGCACCATAATTTTGACAACAATCCAGAAGATACTCAATTGTAAGTGTATGATATAACCAATATTGTAAGGTGAGCATGAGGGACCTCCCCTAGGGAGCACTGGAGGTGGTTTCTATCACGTGAGCATATATCTAATTGCACTACTTCTTCTTTCACTGGGGACCTTCTGAGATTCTTCCACTGATTGCTTCCAGGGATGAAGCTTCTGTGGGGATTCTATATTCTTTCTGGATTATGCTTCTCAGTCTGGCTCTGTGGATCACATCTGTTCAGCTTTATGCCACCTCAGGACCCCTGTTTTGGAAATGTCATGCCTTGGATGGACTGCATTTTTTGCTGAGGGCTATTGCCCGAGTTGTGGTGCCCCCAGCACTGTGGGACCCAGGCTGGTCCACACCACCCCAGGGTACCCAGGACCACCAGGATACCATTGTAAGTTACCAGGTGGTTGTGTGATGCATGTCAATTCGTCACCAATGTCTCTGTCCAGCATCCTGGCAGTGAACTGGCATTCCCATCTGGCACACTAGCTCACTCTTGCACCTGTTCATGCATGGTGGACCTATCTCCTCCTCACTTGTTAGTAAAAAAAAAAAAAAAAAAAAAAAAAAAAAAAAAAAAATATATATATATATATATATATATATATATATATATGTGTGTGTGTGTGTGTGTGTGTGTGTGTGTGTGTATGTATGGATTCACTTTATAATCTCAAAATACTGAAATATAGAATTTCAGTATCTCAAGACTATAAAGCCGAACTTCCAAAATAGCGAAACCCCATAACCACAAATCCAGAAATGTTGAATTTGCGGTTGTCGTGGTGTGCTACATGAAGTGGGATATACTGTGTGCCTGATGTATGGTGTGGTGTGTGGATATGGTTGGATATTCAGGTAAGTGGATATGTTTTTTAAGGGTTTTGGGTAGGGATTTAAGTGTATGTGAGTGTGTTTGGAAGTTTTAGATGTGGGTTATGGTAGATAGGTAAGAGTATGAGTGTGTAAAGTGGTGGTGTTTGTACATATGGGGAGTGCAGTGGAGCCTGCCCTTGTGCTTAGATGTAGGGTAGGTTTGTCTATTTGTTTTGTTGTGTTTCTGTGTGTTTTGTTTGTTGTAATGTGGGGAGGACGGTGTATGTGTTGTGTGGTGTATGGTGTGTTTATGTTCGCGATTTTGAATTTCGTGCTGTTGGGGTTTCGGTGTTTTGATTTTTCGGCTTTATTGTCTTGAGATACTGAAATTCAATATTTCAGTATTTCGAGATTATAAAGTAAATACATATATATATATATATATAAATATATATATATATATAAATATATATATATATATATAGTTATATATATATATATATATATATATATATATATATATATATATATATATGTATATATAAATAAAAAACACACACAAACATTTTTTTCAGTTAAATAGTTATTCATGGTAAAATATATTGCAGAATACTAAGAATACTAAACCAATTTTTCTATGTTTTGCCTCCCCCCCCAACCCCCATCTCCCTTTTATTTCTTTCAGGTGATGCTGGATATCCACTGGACCAATGGTTCATAACACCAGTAAGAAATCCAATTGGAACTAAGGAAGAGAACTACAACACAGCTCAGTCACAGACCCATATTTTCATTGAGAGGATCTTTGGCCTCTTGAAGAGTCATTTTAGGCTGCTGGATAAATTTGGGGGGATGCCCTTCAGTATGACCTAGCTACTGCATGCATGGTGTTATGCTACATTCTGCACAACATGATTGTGCATTAGTTCAGTGATGAACTGACCCATGGTGTCAGTGCAGCTACCAGTTCCAGTCCTGCTATGATTAATGTATGGAAAAAGATCTAAACAGGCTACAGCAGGCTCATTAAATATCCCAGGCCTGGCAGTGTGTGAGCATTTTTTAAAACAGATACCAAGTATTTAAAAAAACCAGCATGTCCACAAAGACAGCCATGCAAATCTTAACTATGTCAAGAGACTGTGGATGGATTTTAGTTCATCAGCTCAGCAAATAATTAATAACAACACTTGAGCATTTCCATTTCTGTGTTCTGGTTGAGTAAGATGGTCTTTTTAGGGAAGTCAGTATAGTGAAGAAAATCGCCCTTCCCCCAACTGCACAGAACTCCTTTGGGTTGCTTATAATAAGTAGAGGGGTGCAGGGGGTGTGCCCTTGTCTATGAGGTAGATGCTTGTACTATGTAACTCCTTTTTGTGTGTTACATTGACATGCATGTTAAAGCCCATCTATGTTTCTGAATTAATAATGTATTTATTACATAAGTGAAGTTGTTTATTTCACATAGTTTTCAGTCACAGCATTTCCCACAAAGACAAGTGTAAATATAATATACACTGCAGTTTAGAGCAGTTACTCAAATCAGCATGCTTTCAGCACAAATCACCAAAGACACATGCAGAACATGCAAACCTCCCACACACAGGGACCACAGGTCAAGAATGATCACTGGACTTTTGAGCTGTGAAGCAAAGATCTCACTACCTACTTATTGCCCATTATCTTTTGATTTATTTACAATTTTATGTAGTACGTTATACTCTGGTAGAACTACACAGAGGTTCATAGAACTTTACTTTACAATGTCAGAAATTGGCCCAAGGACCTTATATGAGATCATTACTGGCCATTCTCCAAGAAGACAGAGTCCAGTAGCTTGTCTCTGTACCGAGAGAACAATTTTACTTTCAGAACTTGCTATGCTCTCTGTTTGCCAAATTTCTGAAAATACATTCCAGTAATACCCAGCTCTAACTTAAAAATTTCTTCTTAATTTCAGTAAAATCTCCAAAAAAAAAGCTAAGTCAGAGTCTTCACTGTGTAATACATTAAACTTCCTGTAGTGGAGGCTACATAGCTTGTGAATGCCAATAACTTTTCTATTTTTAATTTTTAAAGTCATTACTGGTGCATTCAGGACAATAAATTCAAACATTCTCATGTCTTCCAACTCAGCATGTAACAGGTTGCTCCTGTGTTCCTTTCTTGCCTCAAGAAGTAAAATCTTAATGTACATTCAGTTAGTTTTCTTCTTAATCTTTTATATACCCAGATTAGGTCACACTTCTTTGCATATAATATACAAAATATTATACAATGACAGGTCATTGACATTCAAAAAATGCATACTGATTTTTCAGCCCAACCAACGTATCTGCCTAGACTTTCTTCTATTAATATTGTGACAAACCAAAATGCTGCCAGCCCAGCTAGCTGGAATTTTGTAAATAATTATATATCACTTGAAAATATTCTTATAATTTATATAGAAATGTGACACTGCTAGCCCATGTATCTGGAATTTTGTAAATAATCATATGTCATTTGTGAATATTAATATGATTCATATGCTTGTCTTACAAATGTAAGAGAACTATATGTTATGTATATATTAAACTACTGGTGCAGAAGTGTGTGTTGAACTGTACGTTATGTACTGAGCTTCAAGAATGTAACCACAGTGTACCCTAATGGAAAAGAACAGAAATGTATATGGACTATGTACCTGTGCAAATGTGTGTTTTCATGGTAGAAAGTGGAACATACAGAGTTAAATTGCAAACCCTCAAGAAAATAAGTTGAAAAGTAAAGTGTTTTACGATTGTGTTTCAGTGCAGCATGAAGACAGGATGTCTAGAGCTAAAAGTTTCTTTCTATTGTCTTGAAATAGAAATAATTACTTGGTTTCAAATGTAAACGTTTTAATTATTTTACGACTTCCAGTTCTAGGCAAACTTCTGGGAGATATGTACTTTTCACATAGATATGTTAAAAATTATGTTAGTTTCTGTTAGCCTGGGAAATGAAAGCAGGTGACAAAGAGTGATGCCATCCTTGCTAACCCAGCAGTAATGTGCATTCTTAACTTAAGAACTATCTCAGAGTGAGTCTGTGCATTTTGTATGTTGTCTTGGATCTAGAAACATCCATTCAGCACTTCTCATCTGCATTTGCCTTGCTCTGTTAGAAAGACTTGGATCATAGTATCTCTCTTAGAGATAGATAGAAATATTGTAAGGATTAGTTTAGATGTTTTCTGTATTTGAGATTGTCCTGCAATGTTGTTTTAAAATATTTCCTGTGATTCTGAACTCTGAAGTCACTGTGTTGAGTTACTGGGTTCTTTTATTATTTATCATTAAATATATTTAAATCTTTTAATTGTAGCTGGTTTGTTTGGAGATATTTAAGCTCTTAGAGTACTTGCATATGTATTTGGTGACACTGTATAGGGCACTCCAATAACCTTGCTGTTGATCTCTCTTACCATTTGGATAATAGTAACTTTACACAGTAGGACTGGTCACCCTTTGGGAAGGGCTTTATAGTAGCTGATAAGTAGTGGTTGGTGGCAGCTAATACTACCTTATAGTCTGGGCAGAAGGGGGCATAACTAGTGAACCTGTGCCAGTCTTCCCCAGGAGTGTCTGTGTGTTTGTATATAAATCAAATCTCAAAGTGTGTGTGTGTGTGTGTGTGTGTGTGTGTGTGTGTGTGTGTGTGTGTGTGTGTGTGTGTGTGTGTGTGTGTGTGTCATCTACTTGGGCAGGGACACGAAGCACTGGTTGGACAGAAAGGGTGCTGGAGGTTGGAGGTTTTGGCTTGACCACTCGGCTGAGATCTTAACCCTATAGTTGTGTCAGTGGGGAGTCTTATTGGGGATCTGGAGAAAGAGGGAGAAACCAGCCACAGACTGACTGTGATCTCTGTGTGCTCCTTAGGGACATTGTACTTTATTGTGTGTATACCTGTCATCCTCCCAATGTGTACATCCCTCACTGGTGCTAGTGGTGAGGGCTGAGGTTCCTCAATTACTGGGCCAGTGCAGGGGGAACAAATATATGGTAAGGCTTTCCAGTTTTCTTGAGCTAAGAGTTCAATAGGTACATATGGAGGGCAGAGAAAATACAAGGAAAATCAGGTATATAATGCAAAACTAAAGAAATGTACCTTATTTTCCTTGAATTTCTGTCTGTCTCTCTCATACCTCTAAACTGCTAGGATTTCAAAACTTTATTTTTTTTTTCCAAAAAAAAAAACTAAAACAAAACAAAAAAGCAGCAACGGAGATCTTCCTTTCTCTGTTGCTTGCTTTCCAAACCACTGATGTACTGTGTAAGCATGGGAATGTAAGTCACATAAGCACTTACACGACTGCATGGATCATGCTATCCCTAATAGAACCAAGATGTTATCCTCCAAAAAAAGGAAGCCAATCTGGTGGTCCTCTGCCATAAACAAACTCTACAACAGAAGAAAGAAACTCTTGCAAAAAAGAGTAAAATCCCATGACTGGAGGAACTCCCTGGTCAACCTCAGTAAGAAGCTGAGATCCTCCAAAGTTGGTTACGAAAAAAAATGCCACTGACTCTAAGACTCATAAAATCCTCCAAAAAGCTAGTTAAAAAAAAAAATTGCCACTGACTCTAAAGACGACCACAAAGCATACTATAGCTATGTCAAGAATCTAAATGGGAACACTCAGATCTGCTCTGAGTTACAGCATAATGGCACTAAATATACAGAACCAACTGATATTGCCAACATCCTAGCAGATAGGTTCAGTGCTAAACTTACCCCCCCCCACCCCCTACAGCCCATCTCTATACCGGAAGAATGCAAAGTTCCTATAATCACGGCTGCAGAGGTAAAAAACACACTCTACAAAGCCAAGCACACAGCATCCATGGAACCTGACAATATCCCAGGCTGTGTTCTACACGAACTACAGAATGAACTGGCACCCTACCCAAGTACCATGTTCAATCATAGCCTCACTTCAGGCTTTGTACCCACTGAATGGCGTGGAACTCATAAACAAAGACATTGGTAATCTCCAAACTCTGGACCCTACTCAGTTTGGATTTGTAAAAGGCAGATCATGTCTCCTAAACCTGATTGACTTATTTGAAGCAGTCACCAAAGCCATAGATGAGGGTAAAATGGTTCACACAGCTTATCTAGAGATCTCGGTTTTCTACAACACCATCCATCACACTCTGGAATTATAGATAAGCTCACTAAACTAGGTATAAACCCCTATGTCACAAGATGGCCAAACTGGCTCATGACAGAAACCCACACTGTGAAAGTAGCGATTCCAAACCGACATCAGACCAGTGACAAGTGGAGTTGAGTACAGGGTCAGTCCCTCTCCCCTTCCTGTTCTGGATCTTCTGAAGTGCAGGCCAACAGCAGAAGTCTTTATCTTTAAAGTTTGCAAATGACTGCAAACTAGCAGAACCTAATCAAAACTCTAACGATGTGACAAAACAAAAAACAGGTCATTCATTGAGACAGATACCTCAAAACAATGGCCCATGGCAGCTCTCAAAAAAAAAAGTGTGTTGTTCATCCCTTTAAAAAGCTCTGTACCCATGAACTACCACAGCTGCTGTAGTCTACTTTGCCTAAAATGTGATAAGAGACCTTGGGACACAGGTGGACAGTAGTCACATCGCCACAGTGGTCAGGATATCCATCTCAAAAAGAAATCCATCTCGTCATTCTCATCTCAAAAACAAAGGATTCTAAAAATACTCAATTAGACCCCTCTACTCATCACTCTCATTAGACCCATTAGAGTACATCTAGTAACACAGTTGGTGCCACCAACTGGAAAGACCACAGATAATTTTCACAAAGAGGATTAAAATAGAAACAGGCCTCAAACAGAGACCCCGTCTCAAAAACGACAGCATTACTCCATCACATAATCAAGCATATCGGGACTAGGTCTCTGCCTGCCATACAATACAATGTATGTCAGAGATGTTGGATGTTGATATGCTAAGAAATAATCCCAATCCTCCGAGCTCGAGCGCCTAGGGACTTAACCTTGTCACACCCAATAAACAGAACATGCTGGAGGATAGATCCTGTCCCTCCCCCTTCCCATACACTCTGGGACATCTATGTATCTATGTCTAACAAACTCCTCATTAGCACTCTTCAAGAAAAATCTTGATGATTGGGGGAAAAATGAAATCACCAGGAATTTCGCTTCTGTGGCTCTGCGACAGGCAGGGGAAAATAATTTTCTTGGGTGGGTGGTGCCAGGGTAATTTTTTTTTTGGCTAGGCTTGTATCGGCCCTAAGGCCGATAGCCTAGTACCTACCTATGAACCTATGAAAATATGCATGAGCAGTACATGAAGAAAGTTGCAGGATACGAAAAAAAAAAGTGGAACACTACAGTGCTGTTATACTAGATATTTTTGCTGGGTATAATGGCAGCAATTAGTTGATTTTCTGTAAATGCAAAACATGGAGAACATTTATTTGCAGACTATGTCCTTATTTAATAGATTATATGATTATATGATGGTGCAGTGGTGCAGCGGTTTGCATTGTCACCTCATAGCAAGAGGTTCTCTGGTTCAATTCTCTGCTGGGGTGCCTTCTGTGTGGAGTCTGCATGTCCTCCCTGCATACATGTGGGTTTCCTCCCACGTTACAAAGGCATATGTCTGGAGCTTTTCTCCCCGGGCCTCTAATGAAGACTGGCTCATTCCAAGTCAGATTTTCCTGGAAAATGTTAAATAAATAAAAATAAATGATAAATGTGATGCAGTTTGCAATTATATTTACATTGCTAGGGGGATTGCTGAGTGGTAGGAAACTGTAAATTCAGTAACTGTTGTGCTAGCTGTTAGAATAACTAAATCTTATTTGGTAAAATATCATTTATAATTACCAAAAAACTCGGACCTAGATTAGATATGTTTGAGGGTAGGATATGTCAGTGACTTTCAGTTTTCAGAGGTATTGAATGAATGAGTGTACACTTGGCCTTGCAGCATAAGAGAGATTATCCCATTAAAAGCACAGAAAGAGAGCCTGATATTGCATTCTGCCCTTATGAGCTGATGGCTGAAATCCCCTTTTTCTAGTCTATACCTATGGCTGGAAAGAGTGGATTTCAGCCATCAGCTCATAAGGGATGCAGGAATAGAACCTTATAACTACAATAGCATGCACCAGAACATGTAGATGATGGGGTAAAAGATTCTTTTTCATACAGCCAAGATTTCCCTGATGGAGACTATTTTTGTTTAAAGCTATGAAAACCTGATCTTAAAATACAGCGAGTGTCTGTCCAAAAAAAAAAAGAAAAACCTCATCATACAGAGTCTTCCTAGCCTCCCAGCTGTTCAGATGGCTTCCCGCTCCAGGGTTTATCCAAAAGGTTAACAATAAGCTGATATGACTGGATAACCAAATGGATACATAATGAGTAGACTGATTAAAAGGCAAATAAAAATGTCATTAAATGTATACTGAGGCGTTAGTTGCTTAAGATGAGTGCTTCCACACTACAAAACTTATTCTGTCTGCATACTAACTATATATTGGTATTATATGGTACTTTTAAATTTGACGTTTAGCAAAATAAAACAACAGTTACAGTAAAAGATAGAGAAAAAATATAGATGCTGACAAAAATACTCCTCTTGCTTTCTTAACATACCAAGGACAACAGTGTGTTACTATAGTCATGGTGATTAAAGCCAAACAATGAATATTTCTGTTATAATTTTTGTAGTATTCTTTTTTATTTGCCATTTTTCTTTTTTTAGAGAAGTTGGTAGTGAGTAACTTTTCTGCAGATGAGTAAGGTTAAGAGCACCTCTTGAAAGCTTTGATATAAGTAAGTTACAGCTATGTCATAGCACGGGGGTTAAAGTGAAAAGATTCTCAAGAGTAATTTCCTAGACACAGGACTGGTCACTCTAACAGATTCAGTCTCACAGTTCATTTCCTGATACAGCCAAATGCAATACATGTGTTCCTTATCTTGTGGAAACAGTGTACTGTGAATTTAAGTGGTTGGGTCAACGACAAGTGAACGAAGAATTCAAGCAGTATAACAGAATTGCACAAGTTGTAGGCCTGCCTTGTAAATGAGGTATTTCAACAGAAGATAATGTGTACTGTTAAGTGTACTTCTGGTCTTTAGCATACAAGGTGGGAGGGAAGGAATGAGTTATGATTTAAAATCATCACAAATGCTATTCCAAAATACAGCAGTCACCAATGATTTTCTTATCAGAGTCCGTTCTTCATCAATTCTGCGTGCTTTTTCCTGGTTTGTTGATAAAGAACATGCATGTATTTTAATCAAAATATTTCTAAATGTACTTTTTCAGAGTTTCTATCATTAGGTTCACTGTGCCATTGGTGTGTGTGTGTGTATGTGTGGGTACCTGTGCATGAGAGAAAGTGTGTGTGTGTGTGTGTGTGTGTGTGTGTGTGTGTGTGTGTGTGTGTGTGTGTGTGTTAGATGTGCTCCTGTGTATGTACATTGCACATTGTTTTGTAACTACAGACTTGAAATATTTGTGGATGGCACAGGACTATTAACTTTTTGCATGAAATAAATTCCCTAAAACAATGGTTTAAGTCAACAGTCAAAGAATAGTAGTTTTAGATCTCAGATGTTTAGACTATCCTTTTCTTTAACAGATTTGTTTTTGCCAGCATACATGTATTTATGCAATGAGTATATATTATTTATGGACAACAACTGCAGTGAATAACTGGGAAGATTAGTTATACCTCTCTTTTGTATTTAATTCACTAGCATATCTGCAGTACTATATATTATCTTTTATAGGTTATAATGATGGCTGTTTTATTTGTTCCTACCAGAAGTGGTTCTGTGGTCAGTTCATGACATTTTTTTTTCGTTATGACCCGATGACTTTGTGGATTTGCAGACTACTGCATCACAAGCTTAATTTTATGATTCAAAGAATATTAACATTAGCATTGTCGCCTCACAGTAAGACGTTGTCCTGTTCGATACTCAGAGCATCTTCTGTTTGGAGACATGCGTGAATGGGCGTACCGTCGTTGAAGGTTGTGCGTCAGGGCAGGCAACTCAGCACGTAAAAATCTACTGCCAATCATTAGCGGACCGGAGTTCCACTGTGGCGACCCCTAACCAGGAAAAGCCGAAAGACACAACAACAACAACTGAGTAGATCTTCTCTCTTTAGGCCTAGTATATGTTTTCAACATGTACTTGGTGTGTTTCTTTTGAAGCTGTTCTGAAGTTGTGTGGTGACCTTTCCGTGCATATAGTGTTGGTGTTCTTTAGTAGTAATTCTCTCAGCCTACTAAACTCATTTATAGACATATCATTTACAATGTGCTGAGCTGGCAGCTTGGCACACCAAAAATACTGCAGTATGTACGCCTATTAAATAGCCTGCTAATTAGTTTGCACAACTCCTTCTTCAATCGAGCATCCAAATAAGCTATTGGTTTTAAATGAACATCTATTTGAAGTTAAATACTTATATTTCAGTTCAAAACATTGCAGAAAACAAGGTTACAGTTCAATATTCTATGCCAATATAACAAATGAATCAGCACTGAAGCATTTATAAAATTACACACACAGTTTATATGGATAATTATAAATAAATACATGTTTCTGCATAAATATGGATTGGATTAATGGTTTAATTATAGGCTATGGTGGCCCCAATAGATGTACTTACATTTTAAAGCATTATAAGCAAGCCTACAAAAACACACATTTTGTGAAAGCCCCACTTCATTTCATCATTTACCCAAACCTGAAGTCTGAATCTGAGGTATGAATTCCAATCATAGTATTAACATGTCATCAAAAGGAGATGATAATGTTATGTAATCTGCCCTTTAACATTCTGCATTGCTTTAACCCTGTCTACACCTTAGCCCTTTTCTACCTGTCCATTGCCCTTTTGAATTATTCTGTGGATTCCTTCTCAAACACTAATTCTATGTAGTCCATTCATGGGGCCACAACCTTTTTGGTGAAAAAGTAGTTTTGAAGTTCCAGGGAGTAATTAGATCCTATAACGCAATGTTCTGCCTTGGTTGTGGAATCTTTTACTCTTAGAATTATAGAAATATAGTATCACACATTGGGGTCTGTTAAAAAAAAAAAAAGTCCTACTTTAATATTCCTAATGATGGAAATATTTGATTGTTAAGAGTGTAAAATAAAAAAAAAATGTATCCAGTATGAACTCACTACTTCAAAACTTGCCATCTGACACCTCTTTTCTTACCCACCTGGTGATATACCAAATAATATTTAAAAAAATCCAACTAATGGTTACAAGATTATACAGATTTCCCTTTAAAATCCCAGTTAAGGACTACTGAAAAAACAAAAGGTTGCACAGATTCAGATATTATGGACAAAAAAATGACTGATATAAAATCCCTTCCTTTTCTCAATAGGCGGGCAGCCTTTTCCTTGAACTCACTCTCCATCTCAGTAACCTTCCCCTTGCTTTTTGAGACACAGTCCTTGCTCTATTCAACTTCCTGCATCTCTACAGGAAAAACAGCTCTTCAAAGACCCTTACCAAGGATCTCAGCCCATATCAACAAATAAAAAGTCTAATCTGCAGGATGGAAGCCTAATATGATGCATTCTACACATGTGGAACAAGCTCGCCTGCATGTGGAACAAAGCAGCAACCTGCCCACCTTCATAGGTAATCAAACTAATTAAACAGCAATCATAAATCTACCCCTGGCATAGCTGTTAAAAGGTGAACACAACTGAACTACACATTAATTCAAGGGGTGACTTATCTGGGATCTTAATGGTTTGAATGAAAGCTTTCTGTTATTGACATATTATTGACAGATTGACATACCCTTCACTAACTAACTAACTTGGCTGTACTTACAAACTTTGCATATGGTTTCTGCACATACCTTAAGTTAAATGCCAACTTAAACTCTGTAAATAATGTTTATGCTTTTACTATTCCAACTTGAAAATGGTAATGTTTTGTTTATAATACTATTCTCATTTACAATTTTATTGTAAATTTGTGGAGCTTTTTTCCCCGGGCCTCCTCTTAAAAAGGGCTATCAGCTCAGCCGGACAAACTCAGTCAACAAATGTAAAATATATAAATAAAATAAATACAATCAATGCATGCTCAATTTTGACTTGTAGGTGTAATGCTACATTGTGAGTCAATACATTTGACTGAAACCATCACTAAGGAAGTAATAAAAAAGAGGCACAATTTCCACCATTTCAAGTTTATGTGCAGATTTAAAAGAAAAAAAAAAGAAACAAAAGTCCATTGCTTTCAGAATGTTGAAATAAGCATAAAATGGTGTCACAGCAGGTTTCTAGAATTAGATAACATCAAATCAAACAGTAATAAAAGATATAACTAAGAAATCATATATATATATATATATATATACATATATATATATATATATATATATATATATATATATATATATATATATATATATATATATATATATATATATATATACACACACACACGCACACACGCACACACACACACACACACACACACACACACACACATGTAGACGCACAGAATTTGACAGTGGAATATAAAGGATACAAACACATCAATAGGCTGTACAGCAAAAGGAAGAAAATCATGGCAAAAATTAGGAGGGGCAGCACCCAGCACGATAAAAGCACTCTCATCAAACTAATCAAACAAATCAGATGGCAAATAAAGTCTACCAAAGCCAGATTTGAGGTGTTATGTCCACAACATCAAAGGCAATACATAAGTGTGTGCAGAGCTCATTGTTACTTGTGCCACCTACACTGAACCAGAAGATATAGCAAACAAACTGGCAGGCAAATTCAGCTCCAATTTTACCCTCTATCCTCATCAACCTTCCCTCAGGAAATACCAAATATAACTCTCCTGGTATCACTAGGGAACAGGCCCTTAATTATCTCTCCAAGGTAATGGACACTGCGTCAAGGGGCCTAGAGAATATCCCAGGATGTCTTCTAAATATCATGAAACATGATCTATCAGGCCTTCTGGAAATGCTATTAGGTTCATAGGTTAGTACTAGGCTAACTGCCCTTATGGACAATTTTAAGCCTAGCCAGTTACTCCCGTCATAATCAAATCCTGCACTTTGTGTTTATAAGGTAAGCACCTTAACCATTATGCCAACCTCCCACCCCAGTATCCTCCAAACAGGCTTCGTGCCTAATGAATGGTTAACAGCAACAGTCATTCCTCTGCACAAAAGTGGGCCATCTATAAACCCTGGAAACTACAGACCCATAAGTCTCACTAGATTGATATGCGAAGCCATGGAAAGAATCATCATTGGAAGTAATAATAATAACAACATGGGAAACCTTCAGACACTTGCTTTCATCAAGGGCAGGTCATGCCTACTCAACCTGGTAGACTTTTTTGAGGTCACCAAAGCAATTAATGAGGGCAAAATAGTTCACACGGTCTACCTTGAGCTGGCCAAGGTATTTGACACAATACCGCACTTGGGCATTGTTGAAAAACATCAGAGGTTAGGTACAAACCTAATGTAACCTGTTGGATAGTCAGCTGACTCACAGACAGGACCAAGAAGTTAGAAATGGAGAGTCCACCACTATAAAGAGGCCCTCAGGGATCAGTCCTGGGACCACTCCTTTTTGGCATTTACTTCTCTGAAGTCAAGGCAAATGTCAATGACCTCTTGCTAACTAAATTTGCACATGACTGCAAATTAGGAGCTGTCATTGAATTACCATCAACACCAGCGTTCTTCAGGAAGGGCTGTTACAGACAAACAACTGTGCCACAGCCATGGACTAAAACTAAATGCCAAGAAATGCATAACAGTATCCTTCGGGTAGTCATCCACCCCTGGTAACTATCATACTGGCAACACACCTCTAAGAGTTGACTCAGTAGTCAGAGGCTTGGGGACACATATAGGCAGTAATCTAGCCTTTGACCAGCACATGTCTAAAGTAGTGAGGAAATCATTCTATGTTGTGCAACTTATAAACAATGATATGGCATCTAGGTCTAAGGAGCTTATTGTTCCACTGTATTCGACATTCATCAGATCTATCAATGAGAACAATGCCCTATTTGGTATGCACCTATCCAGGCATATCCAACAACTGGAATGTCCATAGAGGTTTCTCACCAGAAGAATACAGGGCATAAATAACATGTCCTGTGTAGACCACCTCAAGGCCCTATCCCTGTATTCTGTCTCCTACAGGCTGCTGAGGGGAGATCTTTGCCTGGCATACAATAAGTTGTCAGACCCCATTTTAATAATGGGCCTCCTGCATAGCCACAAAACATAGAGCACCAAAATTATACATTTTAAAGAATTAAACCTTGCCTGTGATATAAATAGGATCTGCTGCAGAGACAGATATGTATCACAGAGAATACCCTTTATTTGGAACAGGCTCCCCATCCATGTGAAGCAGAGTTCCTCCTAACTCAATTCAAGTGTAATTTGGACAATTAGACGGGGAACAGGAAATTCATCCCTGGTTTGACGCTTGTGTCTCTAATGGACACAGGCAGGCTGAAAATGGTTAATCTCCCAGGCCCTTGCCTGCAAATGTTTCACCTCTCAAGTCTCGGTTTACACTTATCAAATGTACCAGAACTTGTCAGAGATTTGGGATGCATGGCTAGGCTTAAATATGCCCTTGTGGTCCTTAGTCTAATAAACACCTTTGACCCTATGAACAATAAAGCATAAGAATACACCAGTGATGTACTAAAAAAATAAATAAAATTAAAAAAAATGGCAATTAAATAGGACAGTCAGCATATATAAAAGTACTGGAACTACAGTTTATTATGCTAGGAAATAAAATAAACTTTTTCAAAAAAAAAAAAAGTACAAGCCCCCCAGAATGAGAAGAGGGCAGGTGTTGAAAGCTAATACATAGTATGATGAGCAGTTAGTAAGAATGTGAAGTATTTGTTGATTTAAATCATACAGGTGGGCATAACTATGAGTAAGTGAGAAATTATTTGAGATGACTTAAATATGTGGAGGCTAGATATAGTTCTGATTTAATTTGGGATAGAGTTCCATAGTTTAGCTATACCAAAAAAAACTTGGCTTCCAGGATTGTGGGGAAATAAGGAATAGACAGGGCATTTAGTCACTGCAAGTTCACAGACATTCACCACTGTAATAAGCAGTACAACAGTTTTAACACAGTTCACTGTCTAGGTAAGAAACAGTTCATATCTTATCTCTTCAGGATAAGAGTTCCACCTACTTAAACATTCAGGTAGGTATTTTTTTCTTACAACTTCCAAGCAACCTGGCTTTCCTTTCAGGTTCCACATGTATCAGACAAGCATAGTCCCATTTTCCACCCTCAGGGTCATCCTTTCTCTAAACAGTCATTGTGAATTCTGACCTCTTGCACATAACCCAGCACTGGTGGTAGGCTCAATGTCCTTCATTAAGGATATTTTACTCACATATTCTCAGTGAAAAACTGCATTTACCCATCTGGTCACCCAAACTGGTTTTAAAGGCTGCTAAAAAAGTACTCTGCTTAATATGTAAGAGCAGCATATTCCAGAAATGGAGGCTAGCTTAGGTTAGGTAACTGTTATACCATCTGGTACTGATGATGTGGCAGCATAGGTTTAGATCTCTAGAGTAGGTGTGTGCTTTACCACTGGTTTTGTTTAGGTGAAGGAGTTCAAAGAGTGCTGGTTTATTTTTAATACTGAACAGTAAACAGAGATCACCCCTTCAGGGTGTCTGTATGATGAGGTCTAATGGAACTGGACTTCTAGCCTATTAGGGTACTTAAGGGTACCACAGGAGAAGGGAGTTCTAACTCTGAAATTGTAGCTTATTGGCCATTTGGGCAGCATTTCTACCCCTTTTAACTTTCTGCTTTAAAAGCCCGTGTTTGTGCGGGTTTGCCCTTGTTTAAGCTTTGTGAATCCCGTTTTGGCATCCTGCAGACTACAATAGACTGCAAAAGCAACAGAAAGGAGAAGGAGAGACTAAGTATCTCCATTTTACTTTTTCTTGAATATACTGCATTCTGCACTTTATTTAAATTGTTTTTCACTGAATTGCATTTAATTTAACTGCATTTACTGTATTATAGCTACACACTCAAGTGTGCTAGCCTGCACTGTATTTAAAGCGATTTTATTTAACTTTTTTTCTCTGCTAAAACAAAAAACAAAAAAAAGTTCTAGCTTGTTTTCCCATCTTTTCCTGTTACTATTATAGTCCAGATACAGATTTGCTGTATTCAGGACTGTATTGTAGTTTGGGTTCCCCAGACCTTTCTGTGTTAGAGGGAAGCCTTTCTGTTTATCAGTGGGAGTGGTAAGCACTAGGTAGCCTATCTACCGCAAGAGGAGTGGTTTCTAGCTCTGAAATTGTAGCATATTGGCTGTTTGGGCAACATTTCTATCCTTTTTAACTTTCTGCTTTAAAAGCCACTGTTTGGCGGGTTTGTGCTATGTGCAACGCCACTAAGCTAGGGTAAACTATTACTCGGTCCAGAAAGTCTGGTCTTCAGTTTTTCCCTTAGATCCTGCTACTTCTCTTCTCTCTTACACTTTAACTAGCTTATTCACCTAGCACTTTGAGACATCTTGTAGCAATTATTGTCGCACACATAAGCACTAACAGCACTAAACATTCTATAAGGAAAACAGCTCCAGTACTTAATAATGCTCACCCCTCCAGGCATGTCTAAAGGTCAGTTCCCAGTGCTTTCTCCTGTTAACCTGGTGAACCTGGGCATTCTGAGGCAATGTGGCAACTGCCTCATGTACACTTACTACCCTCTCCTCTTAGTTTTCAACACTTAGACTTGTGAGAGATGCACTTATATATCCAAATTGGAAGGCATGCACTCTCCAGCCACGACCGGAATAGCTGGTCGAGAGGAGAAGGTCAACACTTGCTCCACAGCACATGGAACACATAGCCCTCCAGAACATACACCATCGCAGCTCTCACATAAAAATACAAACCACACACCCACCTTCGCAGAGGCTCTCAATAGAAATCTACACAAAAGCAGAGACATCCAAGGCAAAAACGCACTCTACCACCATAACACAGCACAAATCACGAGACACATAGCTCCCCTAAACAGTGTGCCACTCAATCAAAGCCCCTAAGGCAAAACAGCTTGCCCAATACACTAGTCATAGGTGACTCTACAGTGAGGCACACTGATATCCCCTCACTAGATTGAATAAGGAGAAGGTAGCAGTCAGCTGCCTGTCGGGTGCCAGGATCCGTCACATAATGCACACACTCAGGTCACTCCACAACAGGTACAAATATGACTCTGTCATTGTCCATGCTGGTGTGAATGACCTGAGATGTACCTCCCTGGACTACATGAAAAGAGACATGGAGGAGCTCTCAGATTATGTTGGCCCAGGCTTATATGACCCAAACCCTGAGCAGCATCCTACCATCACCCAGAATGATACCACAGTACAAGAAAAAAATGATTGACTTCAACAACTGGCTAAATTTCTGGTGTCATTCTAAGGGGATCCAGTATCTGTCTGGCTGGGATGACATGACTGACAGACCTCGATGCTTTGCCAGAGATAGCCTGCATCTGTCACCCCTGGGATTCCGGATACTGGCCAAGGCTCTTACCACCCATAGTGCCTTTTTTAGACGGTGTTCTAAAGACCAAATTAACACTGTAAGAGCTATAAATAAATGCAATCTGAAGGTCATGCTGCTCAACACTAGAAGTCTAAATTTCAAGATGAACTCATTAGAAGCACTCCTTAAAATGAAGAACATCAGCATTTGTGCTGTAACAGAGACCTGGTTCAAAGCAACAGAAAGCACCCCTGCACTACCAGGCTATAACTCATTCCACACATTTTGGCCCCAGAACTTGGACCGAAGCTCCAAAGGTGGTGGTGTTTCCATATAGATAAAGGATATGCACACCTCCAGACTGGTAGCCCAATATAATGCATCAGGTACAACTAACATTGGGTAAGACAGCGATTCAGTTTGTAGCCTGCTATAGGCCCCAACCATGTCCCAAGACTCTCACTCCATGTTCCAAAGCACCCTGGAAAATATTAGGGTCCAACCCAACACCCTCATACTGGGCAACTTCAACTACCCCTCCATTAACTGGGAAAACTACTCATGTACCAACACACTTGCTCAATGTTTCCTGGAATTCAATAATTCCAATGCCCTGAACCAGCTCATTCTTACCCCCACTAGAGGTAGCAACATCCTTGACCTGGTTATTACTAACATGGGCGACTGTTGCTGTACACCAATAGTCAACTCATCCCTGGTTAGATCTGACCACAAACTAATCACCATGGAAATCCACATCCCACCCACACCCCCGCAAAGGTAACCACCATAAAAAACTTCTCCAAAGCTAACTTTGAGCTTCTAAAAACAGAGGTGGCTAACTTCATGCCACCCATGCAATTGGAGACTAGGTGCATGACAGCCAATTAATACACCAGTGCATTGTACAAACACGTACACAAATACATGGAACTGGCCATACCCAACAGAACCAAGATGGTCTCTTCCAAAAAAGGAAGCCAATCTGGTTGTCCCCTGCCATAAACAAACTCTACAACAGAAGGAAGAAACTGTTGCAGAAAAAGGTGAAGTCTAAAGACTGGATAAACACCCTTATTAGCCACAACAAAAAGTTGAGATTCCTCATCAAATCCTCTAAAGCTAGCTATGAAAACAGAATTTCAGCAGATACTAAAGACAACCACAAGGCCTTCTATAGTTATGTCAAGAACCTCCACGGCAATACCCAGATTTGTTCTGAGCTACTGCACAATGGTGCCTTCTATACCGAGCCAACAGATATTGCCAATATACTGGCTGACAGATTCAGTGCCAGCTTTACCCCTCTCTCCCCCCAAAGGACCAATTACAATACCAAAAGAATGCCAGGCACCTAGTGTTACTGCTGCACTGGTCAAAACTGCACTGTCCAAGGCCAAGAATACAGCTTCCATGGGACCTGACAATATCCCCGGCTTTGTTCCTCATGAACTACAAAGTGAACTGGCACTACACCCGTGTGCCCTGTTCAATCACAGCATCACCTCAGGCTTTGTCCCTACCAAATGGTACACTGCTACAGTCATCCCTGTCTATAAAGGGGGAGCGACTACAGACCCTGGGAACTATCGCCCCATTAGCCTGCCGAGTCTGATATGTAAGGCTATGGAGTGCATCATCATGGACCTAATAAATAAGGTTATAGGGAATCTCCAAACTCTGGATCCCACACAATTTGGCTTTGTGAAGGGTAGATCATGCCTTCTCAACCTAGTCAACTTCTATGAGTTGGTCACCAGAGCTGTGGATGAAGGCAAGGTAGTTCATACAGACTACCTCGATCTGGCCAAGGCCTTTGATACCATTCCCCACTCAGGAATCATAGATAGATTTACTAAACTAGGCATCAACCCCTATATCACTAGGTGGGTTGCAAACTGGCTCACAGATAGAAGCCACAGTTTGAAAGTAGCGGACTACAAGTCAGACTGCCAACCAGTCACAAGTGGAATCCCACAGGGATCAGTCCTGGGTCCTCTCCTGTTTGGCATCTACTTCTCTGAAATCCAGGCCAACATGAAGGGAGTCTGGCTGACCTAGTTCACAGATGATTGCAAGCTGGGATTCATTATTAACTCCCCAAGTGATGTAGATATCCTGCAGAAAGGCCTCACCGAGACCAATGACTGGTGTCAAAACCATGGCCTTAAGCTCAATGCCAAAAAGGCGTCATCATCCCCTTTGGGAAAAACTCAGTTCCCATGAATTACTACATTGATGGTAGTCCACTGAACACTGAAGGTGTGATAAGAGATCTGGGAACACAGGTTGCAACAACCTCTCCTTTGACCACCACATTGCCACTATGGTCAGAAAGTCTTTCTATGTGGCACATCTCATTACTAAGGTTTTTGCATCCAGGAAGAAAGAGGTCATCATCTCTTTCTACTCTTTCCTCATTAGACCAATCATCAAGTACAATGCCCCATTTGGCATGTACCTCACTAGACACCTGCAACAACTGGAGAGGCCACAAAAGTGCCTCACAGAGAGGATCCTAGGCCTTAAACCCATGTCCTATATGGACAGACTCAAAAAACCCCAGCTATTCTCTGTCTCATATTGACTACTTAGAGGCGATCTCTGCTTGACTTACAAAGCCATGTCTGACCCAGCTCTGTTAGACATGCAACATCTAAAGAAATCTCAATCCCTTCACACCACATGCTCCAAAGACCTCAACCTCATTACAACAATCAACAGAACATGCTGGAGAGACAGGTTCTTAACCCAGAGACTGCCCATGCTCTGGAGTAGACTTCCCATATATATCAAGCAGAGCACCTCACTGGCCCTCCAACAGAAATCTTGACAAGTGGATGGGAAATAGAAAATTTATCTGGGGATCACTTCAGTGGCTCTACTCAATAGAAGCACTGGGAACTAACGTCAGGTGGCACGATGCCAGGGCAATCCTATGGGCTAGGCTTGTAAAGGCTCCAGGGACATTAGCCTAATAGACACCTATGGACCTATGAAAACATGAGCTCTTTGCGTTGAGAAGACTTTGAGGTCCCTAAAGCTAGTTGAGATGCATAGCAAGGTACATGTAGAAGGGGTGAAGGGGTTATTATATTCAATGTTGGACATAAAAACAGATGAATGAAGTGGGAATGTAACATTATGGGTTTGAAGAGATTACCACCACACAGAAGCAATGATTAAAGGAAAGTTTGGTATCAACATACGTATCCAAGTCCCTAATTACTGTTTCAGATTTAAATGGTATATTACATATATGGTAATTGGTAGTAATGCTAGAGTTACCAAAGGAAACTATGTTTTATATTCCCAGAGTGTTATAATTTATATGCATTGTAGCAGTGCAGCCTAACATGGTAGTGACAAATTACCAAACAAACATTAAATGGGAGGGGGTGGTGGTGTTATGGGAACAGATCATTGTTAATATTTAAGGTGTTTTTCATGACTAAGCTAAACCTGTAAATGGTAGGAGTGAAGTGAATGTTTGTGATAAGTAATGGACATTTTGGGACCGAGATGTTAACAAGTTTGATTATATATTGAACAGAGTTGGTGAAATGTTTGCTAAATGTATTTGATTTATGCATGATGGCATAGTCTGGGATGGACTTTGTACTAGACTGCCTGATTTAAGAAGCAGTTTTACAACAGATGAGAATGTTTTGGGGTTATTAGGCCGATTTTTCTGGAGGTTGTGGAAGTTTATTTTTTTCATAATTTTGTGGGTTTGTCTGTCTTAATTAGGAGTGGTTTGGTGGAGAGCATGGGATCAGACTTGGCATTAAGCATTTGTGTGTAGGGAAAAGCACCTGGTTGGAAATATCCATTATATTAGCCTTTAGCACACACTACATCCTTATCTTTCCTTCCAGGCAGCCTTGCAAATCTGCCATCCAACATGACAGGATATGTCTTCAACCATATTGTATAGAGCTGTTTCTCTGTATAAGCAGCATGTATGCCACAGGGGTATATGAAAGCATAAGTATGTGGGTTGACAATAGTATCATGTTTGGTCATGTTTCCACACATTTTACTGCTAGTGGGTCCAAAGCAACAGGATAACATAGAGATGATTACAGTTGCCACCTATTGCTGATAATGATGTCAAGATGCAGGCAGCAGTCAGATGACACAGTGGCACAATCTGAGAAATTATAGGAGGGAGGAGGACACCCACATCCATCATTACACATTGCCTGAGCAGACAGCGTACCTGTGATGATTCACCACTGCACCAGTAATCAAGGAGCCTCAATCACCACCACTGGCAACGGTGGGGGATATACACTAAGTGGATGACAAGGTACACACACACTATTTCCATATGCATCTCTCTGCATAAAGTGCAATTTCTCTTAAGAGCACACAGAGACCACAGTCAGTCTGGGGCTGGTTTCTCTCTCCTTCTCCAGATCCCCAATAAGACTCCCCACCTGCACAGCTACAGAGTTGAGATCTCAGCTGAGCAGCCAAGCCAAGACCTCCAGCACCCTCTCTGTCCAACCAGTGTTTCGTGTCCCTGCCCAAGTAGCTGACACACACACTATGAGGTTTGATTTATACAAACACACACACACACACACACACACACACACACACACACACACACACACACACACACACACCTGGGAAAGGCTGGCACAGGTTTACTAGCTATGCCCCCTTTTACCCAGACTATAAAGGTAGTTAACACTGCCAGCAGTCAACTCCTCATCAGCTGTTTTAAGGCCTTAACAAAGGGAGTCCAGTCTTACTGTATAATGTTACTATTAATACAAATGGATAGCTATTAAGAGTGTCCTACACAATATCACCAAATAAATATACAAGTACTCTCAGAACTTAAATATCTCTACACAAATCAGCCACAATGATAGGTTTAAATATATTTAATAAAAAATAATAAAATAACAAGACAATACTAAACATATATAATTACAGAGTGACATCAGAGTTCAAAACCACAGGAAATATTTAAAACAACATTGCAAGACAGTCTCAAAGAAAAAATATCTAAACTAAGCTTCACTATATTCTTGACTGTATCTACGGGAATTACTGTAACATAGAAACTTACTTACAGAGCAAGGCAAATGTGTGGTGAATGGGTCTTCTTGTCAGATCCAAGACAGAATACAAAATGCTGTGTCTCTCTAAGAGACCTCTCAAATTAATATCTCAAATATTACTACTGGGATAGCTTGCAGAATTACATCATTTCTTGTCATCTGACTCTATCCCAGATGAAACAGCCACTGCTGGAATCTGGCAGTATTTAGCATGTGAGAATACATAGAACTCAGACCTCTGGCAGGTGCTGGAAGTCATAAAAAATTGCATTTATTCAGGCTTTCAAGACTAGTAATTACTTCACACTAAAGAAAATACAGAAAGTTCCCTAGTTTTGGACATTGTGTCTCCCTGCTGCATTGAAAACTGAAAGATATCATCTTTTTATGGCCTAGCCATAAAGTAATTTAACTTCAGCTGTTTTTCTAAAATTTACTAGACTGAGGTTAACCTCTTGTATCCCAGTTCCCTCTGTTAAAATATATACGTTTAAAACAGTTACAATAGTGCATATACATTTCTGTTTTTTCCAGTAGGGCACACTGTGGGTACACTTCAACCAGCACCTTGCAAATACCTTCAAGCAATTTGATATGGACATAACATATAGCTCTAATACATTTGTAACACAAGCAACTTATATAAATCATTTTGATATTCACAAATGACATATAATTATTTACAAAATTCTGGATAGTTGTGCTGGCAATTCCCTCTGTCACAGTACCCATAGAGAGTAGGTGGGTGTGGTACAACCATGATTTCAGGACTGTCCCCGATACGGCTATGATATGCAGAATCAACCAGCAGATGTTGATCTCAGGCAGAGATGGCTGCTACACGCAACATTGTGGAGAAGGTGAATGTTCTCCCTGCCTTATGTGAAGACATATACCAATTATATGTAACCTGGAGAACAGGATCGGGGAGCACATGGTGCTGTTGAGGTCACTGATTGCAAATGTAACCCACATAAGTATATCAGTGAGACACATTACAACCAACATCTCATATGCCTCTGCAGATCATGCAGTCTGTACTCATGGTGGCTTTTTTTGTGAGGAAGTCAGGCAAAGTCCATATCATATAGACTACAGACATAATTGGTAAGACAGCATATGAGTTGCTCATGGACACATGGACTGGCATCCCTGTTATAGGTGTCATCCATGTCATTGGCAGTATCACTCCTCAAGCTCAATAATGAAATGCTTCGAGAACTGGCCCATTCACAAGCATGAAGAAAACACTGACTGTGACCCAGATGATTCATGTCCAACTAGCAAGTGCTGGATGGACTGGGTGGGGGTTGATGGTTGTGAGCAGCCAAAGCCAACTTACTCATCCTAGGGGTAGGGAGAAAGCCACAGAGATATATTGCTTAGTCATGAAGATGCATGTGCATGGTAGCATGCATTCATGCACCTCCTACAGGCAGCCATAGCAGATCATGTAAGGCTGCTACAGAGTGGTGGGGTTAGGGCACACGCCCTAACAGCAGTAAGACACTACACCAACATCCTGCAATTCCTCACTACCCCCATACATGGGTCTGGTTGTACCAAGTGGAGCTGGTAAACCTAGTGAATGGGGCAATGAGCTGGTGGCAATTGGGATCTTTGAAGTAGGTCAGATGTGTGTCAGATTTCTGATTCATTCAAACTGCTTGACAGATACAGGGACACATTATAAACAATTCACTAGGCATTACAGACTACCTTACAATTCATAGAGCAAAAGCTCTTCCTGTTGATGTAGTACATGTCCTTTGGATTCAATAAGGTGTTGACAGCAACATAAGCATAATGTATGGCTCCCAGGCTCTCAGGAAATGGGAAATCTCATAGAAGGTCCACATATTTTAGCTTTTTACCTTGCTGTCCTGGAGAACATGATATGCTGCTCTATATGTAGCAACAAAATGTTGATGCAATGGTTTAGGATTCACAAGTCTGCCACCTGCAATATTTCTAATGTGCTCCCTTTAGGACACTGGAAGGTCATCCTTGTCAAGAGAGTTAATGTTAGACATATCTTTTTGACTACAGAAATGGACATACCATACATAACTCTCAAATCTGCTTTGGGTGACACAATTCATATAGTTTTGTAACAGTATCCCTGTCTGCTTGGAAATGCTGTGCAATTGGATAGCCTGTTAGGTGGTACTACATCCAGTACTGTCTGTACCTTCTCTGTTAGGGAGGAAGACTACAACCTGCTACACTGCAGGCACTGGCTCTGATGTGCCACTACTGCCACTATACCTGGCATGTACAACACAAATTGTGGCATTCAAAATGGGTAAGTGAAGCTCCACAGCACTGCCTTTTTATATGTATCTGAATCATTTCACCTTTTTGAGTTCTTTCTTTTGCATATTCCATGAGACTCATTTGCATGGGTCCCTTCATTTACATGATATTATGCACTCATTACCATGCATTGCATGCAACCTTATTTTGACAAATGAGCAGCCATACTATCTCTGTCTTAGAATCTTCCCATAGCCAGCATTTCAGGCATACTGTGAAACAAGAGTAGGCCTCCAAACTGTCTGAAGCAATAGCACCAATTTCAAAATGTTGAAATGCACATAAAGTTACACACACTTTTAGTCCATTTCATGAATTATATGTACAATGTTTTGTGTGTTATGTAAGAAAAAAAGAGAAGATAGAAATGTGCACATACATGTGTAAACTACAAATAGGAGTCAACTAACAATGCTCTAGTTTAGAATACTTCTTGTAAGGAATACAGGAAGTGCTCTCGCTGAAAGCAGAATTCACATATATGATTCACTACAATGCTCAAGTCTTCATCTGGTAGTCTTATCAAAACTCTTAGATAAAGATTCATACGGTAGCCTGAGGGACTCCAGAAAATGTATATATATTTTTTTTATGACTGGCTGAGTTAGCTTGTAAACAAGGTTAGATAGCAATTTTAGTTTCAATCAGACAGACCATTGACACAAATTGCTTCATATCAGAAGAGCATAGATATTCCAAGAGAGCACAGGCAGATATTATCACATTTTATATCCAGAAATGAAGGCAGTTTTTTGGAATGCTGGGTATTTTGTTTTCAGATGACATTGTTTAACTTGTTGGTACCCAAAATACCAAACCCTGTTTCAGCCAGGAGAACTGAATGTGTTAACCCCCAAAATGTTGTTAATGACACACTCCCTTTCCTCATACAGTGGGTGAACTGTATCAGCTAATACTAACTGTTCAGTAACTAAACTTTGGGCATGACTTATTAGTTGAGAGGAGTTGACTCTTCAATCTTACATATTCTGTAATGAACCCACTAATTCCCAGTATCATACACTGCTATATTTAGTATCTGCGTATTGTTTATTCAAGCATCTGCTACTTTCCAAGTGAAGGATTAATAGGAAGAAAGAAGCCCATGTTATTTATTTGACATTTGTTAACTGGGTTGGTCCAACTGACTCAGAGGCCCAACTTCAGCGGAGACCTGAGAAGAAAAGCTCCAGAGATTTTACAGATGCAAAGAACAAATTTTAACATAGTTAATTAATCAAACACAGTTCAAAAAGCATTACTAATGCAATAACAGGTGATTAGATGTACAGAGAAAAAATGTGAACAAGATAAAAATATCAGCAATTATTTTTTCACTGGGTAATCACAGGCTGCGGTATGCTGACGGCAGTTGTACTGATACAGAACTGCTTATTAGATGACGCTGTAGAAAAATCATCCCTCACCTTACCTTAAGTTAAGCGAGAATAAGCGAAAGGAAAAGAATAGATAGCACTATATACTGAAGAAGGGCTCTGCCCAAAAGCTTTGTGGATTTGGAATAAACTTGACTTTTGCTGAATATACTCTGTGTGTCCGACACTTGGAGTTTTTATAGTTCTTACTTAGTACTAGACACTGCCAGCAGGTATACAGAGACTGAATCCACTGCATATTAGAAAGGTCCATACAAACAAGCTTCACATTTGCTTTTGGCATCAGTCACTTTTAATATGGAAAGAACATCAGGATGTTGCTGTGAAAATAAACATTAGAGCATTTTAGTCATGCACCATTTTCATTTAAAAAATGAGTTAGCTTAATAAAGATTTGTGTAATAATATAAGAGGTTGTAACTACATTTGAGTGGGGATAGCCCTGCAAATATTTCTCATAATTGTGGGCACAGGTCTCCCTATTTCCTCAGCATGAGTCAGTCCTCCTAGTGACACAGTGGCCCAGTGGATAGTGCTGTTGCCTCACAGCAAGAGGTTTCAGGGTTTGATTCTCAGTCGGGTTGCTTTCTGTGTGGAGTCTGCATGTCCTTCCTGTGTTTGTGTGAGTTTCCACCCACAATCCAATGACATGCAGTAGGCGGACTGGACACTCTAAAGTGGCAATAGGAGTGAGTATGTGGTATTGAAGAACTACCATGCCAGGGCTAGCCACCTGGTGGTGTAAATCTTGGCTCTAGATGATTGTCACTGTTGAAGTGACACCCCAACCCAGTGTGTAAAAACAGGGAAAAAAAGGTTTGTGAATGGATTCAGTCATCCTAGCCATCCTGTATCACCTCTAGGAGAGCTCTTCCTAATTCAGGAGAAATTCCTCGCTGCAGCTCATCATTTTTTAGAAGTCAGGCAGTAAGACAGAGGGCATTATGATTATTATTATCTGTAGGTAGGTCCAGGATACTTATCTTATACCCCAATGATTTTCCCTTTCATACTCTATAAAACCCAACATGTAAAAGCACATGTTGTTGTTGCCACTCTGACATTTATTTATTTATTAATTGCTTGATTGTTTGATTTATTAATTTATCTGTCTATCATAGTTGTTAACATATACCAGAAGATGTTCCATCAGCAAAGGAAACCTATTCCCTCCCCTTCCAATAGGAAAGTTCACCACTCCCATCCAAGTCACCAGCTAGCTAGCTGACCCTTTAGCATGTCACCACTCCCATCCAAGTCACCAGCTAGCTAGCTGACCCTTTAGCATGTCACCACTCCCATTCAAGTTACCAGCTAGCTAGCTGACCCTTTAGCATGTCACCACTCCCATCCACGTCACCAGCTAGCTAGCTGACCCTTTGGCATGTCACCACTCCCATCCACGTCACCAGCTAGCTAGCTGACCCTTTAGCATGTCACCACTCCCATCCACGTCACCAGCTAGCTAGCTGACCCTTTAGCATGTAAACCAATAATTCAGTCCAGCTCACCAGCTTTGTTGACTAGCTTTTGTAACAGTGCAGATTTACAAACCTTGTTCTAAACATAGTACATTACGTAATAGTATTAATAAAGGTGTACAAGGGAACAATGGAATGATTACCTGGCAAAAGTAGTATATACAGCAAGGAGTGTTCAAGTAATTGTAAAGCAGAAGGCGCAGTATCAGACTCTTGATTTGTAATGCAATCATGCTAGGATTTCATTAGACTGAATTTCATTTTGAACTGCCGAGTATAGCTCATTTTAAATAAGTTCAGTGGCTTGCACCTTATGGGCTAATGTGTGAGTCAGAGAAATTACATATTTTACTTTCTGTCCTCAGTTTCTGTATGCAAGATGATTTGTGACCTTTGGATTCTTGTAATATGCAATATTTCAAAGGCTGCTTGCTGCTATTTTTATATAAAGTTTGGGCCAGATCTTTGTAAGTATTGTCAGTGTTTATGATTATGCTGTGAATCAGTCATCTTGAGAGGCGAGTAATGTTGTTTGTACTTAGTCCTACTCAAGACAGATTCCCCTGCACTGTTCATTGCCAAAATGTTGAATATTATTAATGATATTTTACATATTTATTTTGTTTAAATGCATAGAAATAAGAAGGATGGGCATTTTAACTAATCAGAATTTGTCTGGTACATCCTTAGGTATTTTGAACTTTTAATTTATAATATTAGAACTGTGAAGGAACTGTCTACAGTATTAGATTAACATTCTATTTATCACCCTTTGAGGGTAAGATTGTATCCTGAGCTGAACTTGAGTGAAGCATGCTTTTGCAATGGTATCAAAACTTCAGCTATTTTATTACCACAAGTAAAATGTGACATATATTTTTGATCACATAACCAGTTGACAGATACTCCCTCCACATTTTTTAAACAATGTAGTGTCATTGCCTTAAAAAAATCTGTTTTGATGTAAACTGGACACTGTTTGGATAACACATGAAGAAGTAAGCATCATTTTGTGATATTTTAAGGCTGAATGTCAGTTTAGATGCATAATGCAGGCATCAGCGTTACTGATGATAAGCAACATACCCAGAGTGCTGTCAAGATCTCACCACCAAAATGTAGTATCCGGTACGGTTATGCAGAATATCAGGTTCCTCCATCATCTCACCAGCAAAATGTAGTATCAGTATGGTTGTGCAGAATATCAGGTTCCTCCATCTCACCAGCAAATTGTAGTATCCAGTAAGGTTGTGTAGAATATCAGCTTCCTCTCTAGAAATAATTAACTAAAAATCTTGAAAAATTAAAAAAAAAATGCAGCCAGAGTTTATTGTGTCTGTTGAGAAATGTAAACATTCTGTACACATTACAGTGTATGTCTGGCACAGTAAAATAAGCCACGGCTACAGTTTACCAAGGCACCCTTTAGAATGTAGAAGAAATGCAGAGGTTCACACACAAGAAAACATAACCATACCAGACAGAACAATGAGACCAAGGAGCCACAGTGACATGAAGAGATGACTAGTGCAAGTGACAGGGCATGAAGCAAAGCTCATGGTAATAATCATATTGCCAAGCTATGTCATCTATATAGAAAAGGTATTGTGAGAACTGCATCATAACAAATCAATGAAACAGAAACACTTACCTGCTAGTTAACAGGTCACAAGGAACTTGGCATGGATGATATGTTGGTTCTGCAACTGACAGAAATTACACTGGTTGCATCTGTACACAAACACCTGTGTTGCCATCCTAAACAAATAATATCATTAATCCATGATACACACACACACACACACATATTGATTATCTCACCATTGAGACAGTGACCTACCATCCTGAAGTCCTATAATAATATGACATAGACAAAGTTAATACCAGTATAGAGAGGTTGACAAATACAATGCTCTGCTGTGAATTCTGAGTAAATCATAATTATGTGGCTACATAATTAATTCATATCAGCCTCATTACTTAAACATAAGCCAACTCAGCCAAAACTGCATTAAACATCAACCTGAATTCATACTAGATTGCTACTTGTGCATTCATTTAAAGTGAGTTTGACCAGTCATGTGGTCTTCGTTGTCTGTATGGTCCCTGGTATTTTCTGGTGTAAGAACATAAGAACACAGGAACAATGCAAAGCAAGCAATCACAAAGGCCATAAGATTCCTATCCATACATATTGTTAAGTAGACACACTTCAAAGATTCTGTCTCCCTTTTCAAACATTTAATAGGGCTTACCTCCTTAATCAAGTAGGGCTGTATATGACAATCCTGGTGTAAATCTGTGTCTACCCATCCAACCATCAAGATTAGCCTTAAAGATAATTAAAGTGGTACATTGTTTGACCTTTAGTGGTGACTTATTCCATAGACTGGGAATACATTGAGCTAGGAACCTACCTGTGCAGCAAGTCCTGTTGGCATTAATTTAGGTCCATAGTGTGGGTACTTGTAGAGCTACTTGTTTTGCAAAGAAAGAGAAGGTCAAATAGGATTAGGTCTTTCATAGCTCAAAAAGGCAAGATAGAGGTCACCTTGGAGCGCAATGTGCAGACTATTGAATTAAATGAAACTTGTGCTACTCTGTTAGGATATTTCAACCATTTAATGCTTGTGATTTTCTTAGTAAGGTATATCTGGGGCCTTTCTAGTTGAGCAATATACATTGATTTATACATAACAATGTGGGCATTGTATTCATTGATGACTCTGATAAGGGAAGAGTACAGTGGAAGTAAGCATGAATTCTTTAAATTTTTAAGGCATTCCTCTAGGAAATAAACTGTATCAGATAGAAGGATTTCATGACTAGAGGGAACATGATGATCAAATGAGAGATAATTGTCCTCATAAATCTTCAGGTCTCTTATAACCATGTCTGTCTGATGAGGATTACCATTTAAAACAGACAAGGTGGCAAAAACTTTTTACAGAATGCTACTACACTACACTGAACGTTACTGAATTTAACTTGAAACCATTTTCAGCACACCAGCTATGTACATATAAGAGTCCTTGCTGCAGCTGTTTAGTATCACTGAATGAGGGCCCAGCTTGCAGTCATCAGCAAACTTGGTCAACCATACTTCTAGGATATTAGCCTGGATCTGAAAAATAAATGCCAAAAAGAAAAGGAGCACATACTGATCCCTGTGCTACATTGAGAGAATGTAACAGCAAGTTTCACAACCTGTGATCTATCAGATAGCACATTTGCAATACAGTGGATTACATGGGGGGATTACACAGGGGATTACATTAACCTTGCCTATTGTTTAATAATACCAGCATGGGGGATAGTGTCAAACGCCTTGACCAAATCAAGATAAGCAGTGTGCACTGAGAGACCACTGCCCACAGCCTATGTTTTGCTTTCAAAGATGTTTACTAGGTTCAGGAGACAGGACCTTCCCTTCACACAACCAAATTGATTGGAATATAAATAATTTAAGTTGTCTGTGTTTGCATAAATGAGTTCTGTTATGACAGTTCCATGGGACTGCATATAAGGCTTTTGAGGCTGACGGGTCTGTAATTGCCTAGATATGTAGAGGGCCCAGCCTTGTGTAGGGGAGTCACAGAGAGTGTTCTCCAAGCATTAGATGCAAACCCTATAGATAGGCTGAGTTTGAACAGTAGAGACTCAGATAGAGCATACTTGACACTGATGAAAATAAAGCCTCGTATGTTGTCTGGTCCCATGGAAGTATTACTTTTAGTCTTTGACAGGGATTCTACTCTTTGACAGGGATTCTAAGACTTGTATTTTCACATGTCCTAAAATCTAAATTTTCTGGGATACTGGGAGCAACAATGTGGATAGGCTTAGTAAATTTATCACTAAAGTTGTCTGCTAATATATTGACTATATTGTTCAGTTTGGAATATGTAATATCATTATATATGAGTCTATTTTGGACCCAGTAAACCAAATATCATGAAACACAACAAAAGGAACTATGACCTCCACTCAGTAATAATAATAACAAAATTTAATATGCAAAACTTTTTGAGTAAAAAATGTTTTCTTCAGTGCAATATAGCAATAAAAACAGTTCAAACACCTGTCTCTCTCTTTCTCTCTATAATATGTATAACTTTGAAAATACACTTATTCGAAATTATACAGCAGACCTTGTGTTACACGAAAGTGCACTTACATGAAAATGCACTTCTGCGAACACTGCTTTAGCAAACGTATCGCACTACAGTGGAGGACAGTAGGAAAACATTCCATGTCCTCCACTGTGGTGCGGTAGTCATGGACCTTAGGGTTAGGGCACGGGTCATGGTAAGGGGATAGCCCTACTAGCTATCCCCTTACCATGACCCGTGCCCTAATCCTAAGGTCTGTGACTACTGCACTAAACTGCAGTACACAGTCCATTCGCTGAAGCGGATTTCACGGAAGTGCACTTTCATATAACCCAGGGTCTACTGTGTAATTTCAAAGAAGTGTATTTTCGAAGTTATACAGTAGACCCATATATATATATATATATATATATATATATATATATATATATATATAGTTTCACTTCAGAATCCTGAAATATCACAATCCTGGATTTCATAAAACTTCATAATCTGGAAGACCAAAATCCTGAAAATTCAAAATCCTGAAAACTCAAAATCTTGAATCCCAAAAAGACTGAAAACACACAAGATACATATACATATACGGACTATAGAGAATACAAACTAGATTACATTCCACCATATATAAGCAGGGGGGCTGAGCCCCCCACACCCCCTGCTACTTAAATATATCAACTCCAAGATTGCTCTTCATTACATTATCATGAGTTATGTTGTAGTATAGCAACTTAAAAGGGAATGTTACTAAGGTTACAACAGGCAGTCATGAACACATGTGAAGGTATGTTTGCCATTTTTTTTTGTAGAGTGCAATCTTAAGAGTTTATATATTTAATTAGCAGGGTGTGTGTGGTCGCAGCCCCCCACATGGAGGGGGTGCAGGGGGGCTTTCCCCCTGCCCATACTTAGTGAAACGTGCTATCCTTTGTCTTGTATGTGTTTTTCTGTGTCCTTGTACTGGAATATTGTAATTCTTTGTGCCCTGTATATTTGCAGTATTTTGTGATTCAGGATTTTGGGTTCTGGATTATGAAGTTCAGGATTGTGATATTTCAGGATTCTGAAGTGAAACCACACAAACACACACACATTTTATATATATATATATATATATATATATATATATATATATATATATATATATATACATACACACACACACACACACACACACACACACACACACACACACACACACACACACACACACACACACACACACATGCCAGCAACAAGCATTTAATCAAATACATAATTAAATCAATTAAATTTATAATATGGTCCAGAACTTTTTAAAATGAACTTTGCTTCATTTTAAAAATTGGTTTAACACTATTCATAGTATTAAGATGAGGTATATGGCCATCCCTAAAATAATTAATCCACTTATATTCAATGCATTGAGTGAATGTAGACAAATCACCTCCACCTAAAATTGTAGGTACTCATTCTAATTTTATTATAAGAAGAAAAGTAAATTGAAGCAAAAATTATGTTATAAAGACTTTACCTCTTTGAATAAAAAAAAAATATTAGGTTTGAAATATCGAACCATACAATGTTATAACTGTCATTATTCTGCTTGTATAAACAATATTAGTTTTGTACACCTTGTAAGCAATAAAATATTTAGTTCTACACATTATAATACTGAGAATTTAGTATATCTTGCCAATTGTGTGAAATGTACTAGGTTTTATGTGGGTAAAACCAATTGTAAGTTGAAGGAAAGAATATGCTCACATCCATCTTAGATTAGAAGGGAACAGAAATACATGCTTCATATAAACATATGGTATTAAATGGTGATGAACATGGTTTTAAATTTAGAATTATACAAAACAGACATTATCATTCTGTACTTCTGTTTATTACTTAAAATTGTAGAATTCTTTTATTAGTTTCATATCATCTAATCAACTAATAAAATGTGTTATTCTAAAAATTGATTGAATTAAATATGGTGCATTTGAGCTTTTCTCCCTGGGCCTCCACTGAAAAATGGCATCTGTGCCCAGTTGGACTTTCCTGGTAAACAAATGTCAATCACTCAATACATAAATAAGTAATATTGTTTAAGTTGTCAGCTGTTTAGTTATTTAATGCATAACTGTTTAGTGTCATTTTTTCATTTTCTTATTTCATTTGTATCTGAATGGTTACTGCCCAGCAGTGTTTACAGATTAACAAGCCATAAAAAGAAAATAAAGAAAGAAAGCAAATACATTCAATTGTCTAATGTTCTTTAATGCTACACATCCTCCCTTTTGTAATTCAAAGCTGTCCAATTCCATGTCATGCTTCCTTCAAAAACTGTTAGCAATTCTTGGAGACTTGGCAATTGTTCATTCTAGACCTAAATGAAGATTTCTGATAATCCATTTAACTTAAAATGTTATTCCACTTATATTTCAGGATACCACGGCTCATTCCTAGTGATTCAACAGCACTTTGCAGCTTTTGTGGGACTCCTCATTTAGGAGTGCTTCCTTGCATTTTCCCCAGTGAATTTTTTTTTTTGGTTTGTGCAGTCATTTTATCACAAACTGTCCCTGTGTTATTAATATTATTCTTACTTTGTGTTCAGTCTTCTGGATCATAGCATGGCTGCTTCATGTCTTCTTCCTAATTCCTGCTGTCTAAACATAGTCAACTTAATTCTTAGATAAAGGAAAATAGCATCTTGCATAGGCTATGTTATCTAGTCATCTCTGTCCCAAATTGTTTAATGTCATCTTCATGAACTGCAAATGAAGTCATGAGTTCTTTACTTTTTTCAGCTTACCTCTGTCCAGATATATGTATAAATTCATACTGTACACAATGAGTTTTTTTTTTTACTTAGTAAATATGTTGTTCTTAAGTATTAGGTTTATTAATAACTATTGTCATTTAACTGTAATTATATTATGTCACTGTGGAGCTTTTCTCCCAATCATCTGCTGAAAATGGGATATTGTCTCAGTTGGACCTTCCCAGTAAACAAATGTCAAATAAATAGATACAATGACCCCATAAACAAAAGCCAGATAAGTAAATAAATAAAATTACTTGCTTACTAGTTCTCCTTTACTAGTTTTAAACTGCTCATCACTTGCAAAGTCAGTATTTATACCATCTAGCCAATTTTCTGTTGCCCAGTAGAAGAAGGTCTCCATTGTCTACCATGTTTTCTGACATTTTCATTTCTGCTGGACTTTTGCTGATTCTGTCTCACTGACATTTCAGCAGTATGTCCTTCATACTACGTTGTCTCACTTGACAGCTACTGCATTAGTCTTGATAAATTCATGATACTGTTTGCACTGCTAGTCAATGCATAAAGCTACAAAGTAAGAGTTTCGGTTCACCTGCATGGACAAAATGTGTGATACCTGAGCATTTATATTTTACTGTACCTGATGGCTATGCTGTTAAACCATACCTCTTAAACTCTAAGCTCAAGAAATCTACACAAAGCCTAAAATAATGTGGTGACAAAGGCACAAAGATAAGAACAGATTTTAAATATCAGAGTGTATAAAATTAGAAAGTTGCTAGAATAAGATTTTTTTATTAACATGCATTTTCTGAAGGATATAAAGTCTGAAACCCAAGTGTGTATCGTTATTTAGTGACTTCAGTCCTCTAAGATTTGTGAGAAATCACAGATTATACAAGGAACAGACATGCTGAAAAAATCTGGACAGTCAGGAAGTACGTGGTAAACATACTGATCGTTATCTGCAAGCATTTGACTACTTACTAAGGCTTCACTATATGACTAATGTATCAGTATTTTGCAGTTGTAGCTCCATTAGAAAACACAAACATTTTTGGAATAAAAATACTTAATGTATTTACCAAGTGAGCATTGTTTAGCAACTTTTTTATTTGCTTATTTTCTAATATCTGCTTTGTGTTATAAAGAGCTTAGTGAGTATATGTATGATATAATATATTCTGGCAAGCAATGTATAAGGCATGGGTCCATTCCTGGACAAGGTGCCAGTTTATTGCAGCATGCACACTCACAGCCAAGCTGAACACAATTTACATGCAATTTGGAAGATCGTTGCTTCACCTTATCAGCATGCTTCTGAGATGTGGAAGGAAATAAATCTCCAGACAAAATCTATGCAAACTCATAACTTATAAAATAAAACTAATTTGAAATCCACAGTTATCTTAGAACAGATATCTAACATTACAGCAATTATGCAGTGCAACACATTTGTTTAAAAAACAAGTATAATACTGAAGATATATTCACATCTAGTTCTTTGTGTTGCATTTCCCTTGATTATTTGTCAGTGTAGAGTACTATGTGCAAAGCAAATGCAAGGCTTATTTTTTCCTTCTGGAAAATAAACACACTGAAAAATAAGCTGATTTTTGGGAAGCAGGATTGAAAGAATACATTTGTAAAAAATGATAGAGATGGATATCTGACATTACAGTAAAACAATAGCATCAAATAATTCACATAGTTTCAGTGTACAAGTGCTTGAAATGACTTTCAGAATTCTGTAGATCTTAGCGATAAATACTAAAAAATGACACACAATACAATGACTCCTCTATTAAATGAAATAAGAAGAATTGAAGTCTCTAACTTTGTGTCCTGACGTTCCCTTGCTAGCCAAAGCATTTTAAGACATATCCTGAAGGTATGTACCATTAACATATGTTTTTTTCTGGAATGCTACCTGTTAATGACCAAAGGATATTCCTATATTTTAGAAGGGTAGTACTTACATTTATGAAAAGGGCTAAGATCACAACATGTCAGAAGCCCTTTCCTTTTGTACTGACAGTATTAAAGCTGGCACTTTCTCTTTATGGCTAAAACCCCATGTATTCTAATTATCGATAAAACTTTAGATTGCCACCTTTTAATGGTGCCACTCTGATATACACATTAAGAAACCAATCGTGTTGCTCTTTTACTGATTTCATAGTGCTGTTTTAGACTGCAATTTGAGCCTGAACAAGCAATGGTGCAGCATTATGGTGTTCAATTACAGGAATACAAAAACAATGTATATGCAGTATACAGATGGGAAGTTTGACTGATTACCACTTCCTGTAACTTCAGAGGACAGAGCATTTAATAATTTGTTTGGGACAGAGAGACATGGCTTTGGACTCTAAATCTACAGCTTGGTATTCTAATTATCGATGTTTCACTACAGTTTGAACATACCTGAAAATGTGCTTAGACTTTTTGCAACAAAGAAACACTAGAGGCTGCACAGGATTTTATGTCAAAATAATCGTTTTCCAAGTGTAAACAATTACAATGTAAAGTTCATGAAAAAGGCCAAGAAAACCATCATGAAATTTGGGAAAGTATGACTTTCCTTTTAAAGCTAGATGCAAGGTTATACTAAATAATGGCAGACAATTATTGCATGGTTTACTATGATGTTCTAACAGAAATTCATAAGCAGACTTCATACAGCTGTGACTGAAACAAAATGAATGGACTCGGATTGTAAGACAGAGTTCAGGAACGAACAGAGTTGTCTGCAATGTTATGCTTATAGAAGCTTTAGTGTGTCACTAGCAAAGAAATTAGTACTAACACTGCATTTGTGATCCCACGTTTTAAAAAAGTAAAAAATTTGCTATACATTCTTCTTATCTGCACACAGAAATTCCCTTTGTCTGACAAGTTGTTTGGGAAAATCACCCCAAACATTTCTAAAGTATCTGTAGGCTACAATCCAAAATAAAATTGAAATGAAGGGTTACTTTTTTATTCTAGACTGTAAGGAAACTGATTTACTATGGTTGTAAAGTCACTGTAAATGGATATGAAAGGTTACAAGCACAGCAGAGAAGATCTGGAAAGCAGAGTTCACTGCCACCATAAATAGCATGATTACATTCTTTACATCTTGATTCAGTAAGAATAGTTTTGGCACTAATACGGAAAGAGGTCTCAGGTGCTGGTTAATAGCAAGATTCCTTATTTCAAGTCCAAGGTCATAAAAGGGCGTCTCTCATTGACCATCCATGCTGTATCAATAGCATTGCTTTCCTCCTGTTATAGGGCCTACTGATGAAAGTACTAGTGAGTAATACATTTTTATACTTATCCTGCTCCTGCTGTCTGCATACAGAAAACTAGCAATGGATCTTGTAAAATTTCTCATGAGCTAGTGCCACATCTAGTTTCTAGCGATTGTGGAGATTGACATTTGTCTCTTGGAACAATAAATCTTTATAACTGCATGAAACAGACCGATACCTCACATTGCAAAGAAAGCAGTTTGATCTATTAATCTGTCCATTTGAGTTTCATGCTGTACCAGTGTAATAGTAATGCTCTCCAGCAAGGCACTTAGACATCTTAAGATGACAGATAATGAAGATCAAGGAGCTGCTCTGTTCCTTGGTCAGTGACTGACACTCATAAGTGCACCAAGATAGATGATGGCTACTGCAGGAATGGTTTGGTGTGCATCGGTGTTGGTGGGTCCTAAGTCTAGGTCTACCAGTCTACCATCTGGTCCACATACAGTGTTTCAGAGAAAAATATCAACAGTCCCCGATGAATTTTATCGATACTTAATGCATGAATGGAAAGCTGGGGTGAATTATGTTCAATTTACAAATGCGAGCCTGTTATAAAATTACAACCCCCCCCCCCAAAAAAGAACACGAAAGTGAAAAAATGGACTGAACCACTTAACCACTTCAGCGTTTTCAGATTCAACAAAATCAAAATTCATTATAATGCAGTAAAGGAAGAGAAACAGCTTCAGGCGTCTGTGGATAGATTATGGTGATAATGCATAGTGAGAAGTCAAGCAACGCTCATTGTAGGGCTGTCTGTTGGGGTGGCATCAGTAAAGTCATTGACTATAATCATTTGTATCTCCATACTTCTCAACCTCCGAGCATTAAAAATCATATCACTGGCCTTTAGAAATCATAGCAGAGGGTCAGAATGAGGAGCACTTTCTTATTTTTCAAAACATAGTTAATGATAGGGAATCTTTATAGGTGTAGATTTACTCATTTAAAAAGGTTATATGCCCATTAAACAAGTCTGTCTTAATGAAAAATGTCAATACTTCTAGGAGGAGGGACGGCCATGGTGGTGCAGCGGTTAGCGTTGTCACCTCACAGCAAGAGGTTGTCTGGTTCGATCCTTGGCTGGGGTGCCTTCTGTGCGGAGTCTGCAGTTCCTCCCTGTGGTCGTGTGGGTTTTCTCTGGATGCTCCGGTTTCCTCCCACATCCCAAAGACATGTTGTAGGTGGATTGGACACTCCAAATTGGCCCTACGTGCGAGTCCATGTGTGTGTGTGTGTGTGTGTGTGTGTGTGTGTGTGTGTGTGTGTGTGTGTGTGTGTGTGTGTGTGTGTGTGTGTGTGCCTTCTGTGGAAGGTTGGGCACCAGGGTAGCAACTCGATGGTGTAAAACTCCACTGCCAATCATGAGATGACAGGTGATCTGCTGTGGCGACTCCTAACCAGGAAAAAATGAAAGAAGTCAATAATTCTAGGAGGACCAAGGGCAAATCTGAGGGCCAAGTCACAGCACTAGGCACAAATAACAGAATTTCAGAAATATTCGTATGTCTTTGGCGACAACAGCTATTACTGCTTATTTATTCATTTAAAACATGTTTGCTGTTTTTACTGTGTGAGAGGGCAATTTACCAGATCTTTTTTGCTGTAAGAGAAGGAGAATTGCCAAGTCTTATACAGTGTTAGGATCAACTCTCAGCCACATGCTTTTTATGGACAAGTATACTAATCTGTGACTACTGCTTATTTGTGCCAGCGATGTGTTATTTTACAACAGTTTTGGCATTTTTTTTGTTTTTGCTGTAAGAGAAGGAAAATGATTATTTATTTATTTATTTATTATTTGTTGACCAGGATAATCCGACTGGATATATGTCCATTTTCATCAGAGGCCCGGGGAGAAAAGATCCAAGAATAATAATACACATTGAACATTTAGTAAATGCTAGTTTCAAGCGGATTACAGTTATAAGCAATACCAGCATTTAGCACATATAGTACTAACTTATTATATTATAAAACACTTTACAAAACATAACCTGGGGTTAGTGCAAGGACATAACCAATGAGTTTTGCAGTATTTCTTGAGTTTGTTTTTGAATTGAGTTAGTGAGGGTTCTAGGGTCAAGTCACCTGGGAGTCTTTTCCATGTTTTTCCAACAGAGTTGGCAAATAGAGTCCCCAGCTGAGTAGTTGGATTTGTATGTTTTAACTAGGAGTCTAGTGGATGATCGCAGTGGCCAGGTGCTGGTGTAGGGGCTGATAATATTTTGGTAAAGGACTTTATGTGCCACTATAAACTGGCTGAACTGTAGTAGGCTAGGCAGTTCAAGCCATCCTAGGTGATTTAGGTTGTGACAGTGGTGTGTCCTGTAAGCTGTGCCAGTAGCAAATCTGGCAATGTGGTTATAGCAGGATGATAGTTTTTTATGATTGGTTTTGTTTAAGTTGGAGAATAGAGGTGAGGCATAGAGAAGAGTTGATAGTAGATGGGAACAGGCAACTGCAGTTCTAGTAAGTGGGGTAAGGAAAGGTTTGATTCTGTAAAGAGAGCCAAGTTTTTTTTATTAATGGTTTTGATAGTTTGATTGACATACACATCAAACTTCAGGTTGTTATCAACTATGACACCCTTTAGTTTAGTTTGGGCTTCTGGGGAGATGACAGTGCCACTGTTAGTGGTGATGTTGAAGGATGGCAGGGGGGTCCTGTGTGTGGGGGAGAAGCGGAGCAGCTTAGTTTTGTTGGGGTTTAGGATTAGATGTTGATTGGACAGCCATTTTTTCACTGTATTGAAGGTACTTTGGGTTAATGTGAATAAAGTAGCTGGTGAGGTGTCAGAACAAATCAAGGTGGAGTCATCTGCATACTGAATGCAGGTAGCATCTGGGATGACTGAATGAAGGTCATTGATAAAGATGGAGAAAAGAAGAGGTCCTAGTATCGAGCCCTGGGGCACTCCTAATGTGATGGATAGGCAAGATGATAGCTTGTCCTGCTATAGGACTGCCTGTTGCCTGCCCTGCAGGCAGGATTGAAACCATTGGAGTGCATGGTTGTTTAAGGAGAAGGTCTTCAAGGTATTTATAAGCATTTTGTGGTCAACCATGTCAAAAGTCTTGGCTAGATCTAGAAAGAGTGCTGATGACAGTTTGTTATTATTGCAGTTGGGGTTAATGATGTTAGAGAAAGAGAGGAGGGCAGTAGTACTGTGGTGTGGCTTAAAGCCATGCTGAAAGTTGGTCAACAGCTTGTTCTGTGTGAAGTAGTGCATGATCTGTATGTGTACACACTTCCCCATAGTTTTAGCTAGAAGTGACAGAATAGCTATGGGTCTAACGTTTGACAGTTCAGTGGAACTGCCTCCTTTATGGAGAGGTATGACATGGGAGATTTTTCATATAGTGGGTACAGTAGCTTCAGATATAGCTCTGTTGATCAAGGTTGAGATGGGGTATGCTATGGTGTCAGCAGCCTTTTGCAGATAGTCTGCTGGGAGGAGGTTGGCAGCCATGTTGGTGGTTCTTAGTTTCTTAAGTAAGGCATGAATAAGTTGAGTAGGAACAGGTTGGAAGGTAAAGTATGTTTGGGTAATGGGTGTGGCTGCATTAGAATTAGAGCCAGTGGGGGAGAGATGGCTGGCTAGAGACTGGATAGTCTATGTGAAGAAGCTGTTTAAGTTATTAGCAATGTCTACTGGGGATTTTTCTTGGGAAGCTGAGGGGGGGTGGAGTGGCAGTTTGGCCTGGGTGGAGTAGTTTGTTTATTCATGCCCAGAACGTTTGAGGCTTGTTTTGGGTGTTTTTGCAGTAGATGGTAGCAGTGGTTCTTTTTGTCTAAGGTTATGGATTTTTTGGTGTCATTCCTTAGCTGTCTGAATCTTAGTTGATCAAGTGGGGCTTTTGTTTTTCGGTAGGTGGCCCATGCATTGTTTCTGAGTGAAATTTTGGTTTTGGTATCTTTAGAAAGCCATGGTGCAATATTATCTTTGGTTGGTTCTAATAGAGTGGCTGGGAGCATGGGAGTTAAGAATAGCAAGGAATTTGGTATGCTACTGCTTCATCTAGGGGGAGATTTTTTAGTACTGACCAGTTGCATGCCTTAAGTTCATTTTGAAACTTGGTGAGAATACAATTCTTGTTGTTTCTTAATATTCTATAGGTGGGTTGGTAGGAGCAGTCTACTTTGAGCTTGATTACATAGATGAGACAGTGGTCACTTAGGTCATCAGGCAAAGTGCCTGATTTATAGGATTGAAGACAGGTATTGATGAGTATCCAGTCTAGGGTACTTTCCTTGTTATTGGGTTTTCCTGTCCTGGTGGGGGAGGTTATGATTTCAGTAAATCCATAGAGGTTTACGTGGGTTGTGGGGGTTTCATAAGAGCAAGTGTTCCAGTCAATGCCGAAATCCCCAAGAATAATTGTTTCTTGGGGGTAGTTATTGGATAACCAATATAAGAAGTCTTCTAAGGTTTCTGTGTTCCTCCCTAGGGGAATGTAGACAGACAATGCTAACAAATTGCTAAGGTTTGGGCATCAATGTGTTGCAGGATTTAATACAGATGTTTTTTTGATTGGCTGTTGACTTTAAACTTGTAGCCTTTCATTTGTTGGTTAGCATGACCTACTGCTCTAATTGGGTGGGCTGCTCAGAGTTGCATATAGCTATAGTTGCTAAAATGATCTGACTTGCTTTTCCACAATTTAAACTTCTACCAGTCCCAGCAGCTGAGCTACATGCAGCACTAAAGTACTATGTACTCCAAAGTTGCAAGTTGTCATTTTCAAATTGATACAACCATCAATGTACTGCTCTCCATACTATAACTTAAATAAAACTTCCACAGCATCTCAATTACTTACAGCTGTTAATTCCCAGAAAACACCTCCAGAATTAAGATGAGAGAGAAATGATACAGCAGCTTAACAGACATCTGGTGTAATTTTATTTAGTATAATTATTTATTCTAATATTTTAAGCAAACCATCCAAGCTTTTGTCTTTTTCTTAACTATAATACCCAAGAGATCCCTTAGATCAGAGAGTCAATGCTTGCTATACATAAATCTAGTAGAACTGCAGGTCATAGCCTACATTCCTATTCAGTAGCCAAAGTATGGAATGCCTTACCCATAAATATCAGAACTAACCCAAATCTTCCTACCTTCAAACACTATCTAAAAGAATACAATACTAAATCTTGGAACTGTTCTCAACCTGGCAAAAAGTCTAAAAGTCTTCTCCCAATCTCACTCTGTATTAACAACTTCTGTAAAAAATAACTTTCCACATTACTCCCTCTCCCTTCCCCTTGTATAATTTCTTCACTTTCCTTAACCTCTCTTTTGTACTACCTGATCTTCCCCATCTCAGAAATTGCCCCTGCCCTCTCTATCAATATAATTTTATTTTCTAATAATTTGCAGCAACAACCTGCTCTTCCCTCCTCATATAACTTAACCCCAACATCTGTCAACATCTTTTCTTTCACTAATAATATTTAATACACTCATTTATTAACTTATGATTAAACATTATAGACAAACATAAGGTATGCCTGTCACTTTCTACTATTTTTAACAATAACTGTAATTTTCATATATGGAACTGAAATACTATTATAATTTTCTTGTCTAATTTTCTGGTGTAATTTTCTATAGTAGTATATTTTCTGGAGCTTTTCGCCCCAAGCCTTCCCTGACAATGGGTACCTCTGGACCTAATCAGACTTTCCCAGTAAACAGATGTAAAATAATAAAATAAATACAAATATCTTTCTGCTTTTGTCCTTTACCTTCCATTTTGGAGGCTTATTTTGGTCCCCACCATGATTTTGCACCATTTCAAAATGGTTTTGCTGGTAAAGCCACTGGATTTGGTGATGTACTAAATTGTATACTCCTACTGCTGTTGTTTATAATAACTCTGCTTGTTGCTTTTTGGTCATTTTATTTTCTGCTGCACTACAGAGCTGTATCACATATTTGTACATACACTACCATACTAACCCATACTTCGTGGAAGATGGTTAGGACCTGCTCTTCTCTCACTAATTCAGACCATCTGACAAGTAGCTTTTATTTGCCAGTACTTAGAACAAAAGCCTGCAAACCTGCTTAAGTGACTGTGACACACATCTATAAGCCTGCATCACCTAGTTGCTAGTTTTTTGTGGTATCCATTAACCTCAGACATGATCCATGTAATACTTGCTAAACTGTGGTGCATCCACGCCTATAACTTGTTTTGTTTTTTGTCATGTAGCACTGAGACCATTGCTGGCTGTGTTTTTTTTTTTTGTTAATGGTGCTGCTCTTCCGCATTACACATCTTGTAAGTGTCAGCTAAGCATCTAAGCTACAACTGCTGCATCATAACCAATATACCACCAAGGATCTACTGTACTTACCATGCACATCTGAGTTCTAATCATATCCAACATACCTCCAAGACCTACTGTACTTATGCACATCTGAGTTCTAATCATATCCAAAGGATCTACTGTACTTATCATGCACATCTGAGTTCTAATCATATCCAACATACCTCCAAGGATCTACTGTACTTATGCACATCTGAGTTCTAATCATATCCAAAGGATCTACTGTACTTATCATGCACATCTGAGTTCTAATCATATCCAACATACATCCAAGGATTTACTGTACTTATGCACATCTGAGTTCTAATCATATCCAACAAAGGATCTACTGTACTTATCATGCACATCTGAGTTATAATCATATCCAATATTCCTCCAAGGACCTACTGTACTTATCACACACATCTGAGTTCTAATCATATCCAGCATAACACAAAGGATCTGCTGTACTTACCATGCACATCTGAGTTCTAATCATATCCAACATACCTCCAAGGACCTACTGTACTTATCACACACACATCTGAGTTCTAAGCACCGTAGGACCACAGTATGCTTGTACTCCTCTTGCTAGTCTTATTGCATCAGACAATGTGGGACAGTGTAGGAGCTGCCTTAAGCTCATGGGCATTTCCTTATTATTGTCAGATACAGAATCCAGTTGTAGGCACATATCTGAAATGGATACAAACCTCTTATGTCTCTTGTTAGCCAGGCTATCAGTGCTCACTGCTCAGTTCCACCATCACTTCACACTGCTAACACCAAACTTGCATATGCTGAAGTACTTAAAAAATCCTTCCAAAAGTCTTCTTGGCCCCCTAGGCAGCATACTAATGTGCCTAGCCCTCAGTGGCAAATCCTTATATGAGCTGGTCATTGCACCATAGGAGTGAATGACTGTCAATGCTTTGGCTTGGAGGATATGAGGAGGGACATAGATGAGCTGTCCGTTTAGACGTGAAGCAGGTAATCTTCAGCAGTATCCTGTCATCAGTACAAATGAGGTTACATTAAAACAAATCTGTAATCATCTTCAATAAATAGCTCAGTAATTGGTGCAATTCCAGAGCGATCCAATTTGTGCCATCTTGGCGCTAAGTGCTTGGTAGTCCTATCTGTTTTGCTATGGATGATTCTCTTACCAGGGCTTCCCTATATTGCAGTGGTTCCCAAACTTTTTTGTCCCAGGGAACCCTAAAAATTTTTTAGACCAGCCGTGGCACCCAATATTTTTTTTTTGTCAGACAACACTATCAGAACATTTGAAAACTCTTTGGAATAAATATTTTTTTAATAATGGGACTATATAGAAACACTGTAAACACAAAAAATGCAATGTAACTTTAGATTAACACTACGTATTGAGTCAATACATTTATTTAAAATCACATGTCAATTAATGAAATTGATGACTCTGCATACTACGTCTGGCTGGAATTTTCGACAAGCATATTCTCAAAATCTCAAATCGTTTTCTACATCTCAAAGTCTCTCTCTGCTTACTTTTTATGGAAGTCATCACAGAGAATACTTTTTCGCACAGGTAAGTTGTACAGAAAGGCAACCAATGTCAGGATGTTCCGCTTCAAGTTCAAGCCAAAACTGTGCCAAATTAACAGAGTTAAATTTGAGCTGCACCGTTCTGTCTGTTTCAACATCGAATAAATGTTCCTTCTCTGTTAGTGAAAGACCAGTCAAATTCTTGTGCTGATGAAAAGGATTCCTAACCCAATCTTTGTCAGATGTATCAAGAGATGGGAAGTAGTGCTGAAGCTGCTGTTTTAGTAAAGCTAAGTGTTCAAGAATCAGGTTGTGTAATACAACTCCTCCAGGATCAGCTTGTGCTGCATTTGGAAACGTGAATTGAAGTTGCTGTTTCTACTTCCTGTTGCCACAAATCAATTTTGCGTTCAAATGCTTCCAGTTGGTGGTGATGGAAAGAATGTTAGCATCAACACCTTGCATACCTAAATTCACTGAATTCAGGACTTCAAATATGTCAGCAAAGTATGAAACTTTACTGGTCCAGGAGGAATCAGACAGTAACATTGCAAATTTATTCTGTGGCTGATTTTGAAGAAAAAATGTTTTCAATTCAAGGTGAAGTTCGCAAACACGTGCGAGAACTTTTCCCCTGGACAGCCATCTGATATCATTATGTACAAAACAGTGATATAATCAGAACTCATATCTTTATATAGTTCTGAAAACAGTCGGCTTTTGGCTGGATGCGACTTGATGTAATTAGCAATTCGCACCACTTCACGTAAGACGATATGTACATCAGATGGCAGTGTTTTACTTACAAGGGCTTCCCTGTGAATGAAAGAGTGTGTTGTGGTTATGTTTGGATTAGTTGCTTTTGCCAAACTCAGGATTCAATGGACACATCCTGTCATAGAAGGCGATCCATCTGTGAAAATTGAGGTGCACCATTGCCATAACAATCCATGTTGCTCAAAAAATGTGCATACACACTTAAATATGTCTTCTTCACGTGTCTGAATTAGCTCTCTGCAAAACAGAAACTGTTCAATAAGTGACTGTTGAGTTGGATATCTTACAAATGCCATTAATTGTGCTTTACCACTGATGTCTGTAGATTCATCAAGTTGGAGAGAGAATCTCTTGCAGATTTTGAGCTGGTTGCAAACACTGTAATTAACATCATCAGACATCATTTCAATTCTTCGTGCAACAGTATTGTTGGATGATAGTATTTTTGCAATAACTTTCTCTGCCTCATCACATAACATTGTTTTCACCATCAGCCAACATGCTGGCATCATCAAACTCTCCTCAACAGTATGTGGCTTCATGTTTTTTGCAACTAATTCTGCCACTTGAAAGCTGGCAAACTGCGCTTTGTCAGAAATTGTAACTGCTTTTGTAAAAAACTGAACCTGTTTCTGTTGAGATTGTAGCAAGCATTTAAAATAAAGTTGGTCTCTCTTAACAGCAGCAGGATGTTTGGTTTTTACATGGCGCTGCAGCTTACTGGGAACCATGGCTTCATTTGAAAAAAGTTTGTGGCATATAATGCAACATGGTTGTTGCATGCCCTGTTTCTCAACAAATGTAAAACCATAATTGACAATTATCTGAATAAAGCCTTGTTTTCGTAACAGCAGAAGCCTTGGCTGGTCAGCAATCATACAACTTTCGCTGGTACTCTCATTACAGTCACTACTATCATCTTCAGAAGTGTAATCCACTTGACGCTTTAAGGTAGAGGCCATCATTACCAAAAAAAACAATACTTCTTTTATTTAACGCACAATTCAACTTCTCTCTTCACCTCTCACACAACAAAGATGTTGACTTAATCACGCACAGCGTTGCCAGATTTCTAACACATATCACGCAATTCCTGGTTACAAAATCATGAACAAAATTATTCCCAGTATATTTATTATTCTGTGTGTGTGTGTGTGTGTGTGTGTGTGTGTGTGTGTGTGTGTGTGTGTGTGTGTGTGTGTGTGAGTGTGTGTGTGTGAAATTCCATAAGGAGAGATTGGGTTTTTATAGATGTAAGTGAGCCATTTTAAAGTCTGCTAGCAGGTATGCAAAGTCCGATCTAAGCATCCGGAAAGTCAGAAGTGTACATTTCTAACTTTTTTTAGGCATTTTAGAAAAAATATTGTCTGTAAGTGTGACATCGACTTTTCGAATGCCTAGGTCGGACATCTGTTTTAAACCTCTCTACACTTTTCAATAAAGTCTCACTATCATATCCTCTTTTAATAAAAATATCCATTGTGACCTGCAACTCTTTCCAAATATCTGTATCATTACAACACAATCAACATGGTCTTAAAAACACTTAATAAGGTAAAGCTGATAAAGTGTGTGGTGGATGACAAGCTATACCCATGTAAATACTGACTTTTTTCAAAGGCTATAAATCACAGCACTGAAGTTGTCAGGAAAAAAACAGACATGCAGAATGAGATCAACTTCAGGATATGTTCTTCTAACTTTGATGGCTACACACTGGTTAACAGCTGACTGTTGTTGTTCTTCTATCTTTAATGATGGTGTCTCTTTCTGACTGAACCACTTATATTTATACTTGCTAGCTGCAATTCTAGTGGACTGCATGCTAAGGAGGTATGCAAAGTCCGATCTAGGCATCCGGAAAGTCAGAAGTGTACATTTCAAACTTTTTTTTTAGGCATTTTAGAAAAAATATGTTGTCTGTAAGTGAGATATCGATCAACTTTTTGGATGCCTAGGTTTGACTTTGCTTACTTGCTAGTTGCAGTTCTAGTGGATTGCATCCTGAAGTTTCCAAGTATAAAGTTTGTAATGCTAAGCACTAAAAACACTGAGAAATCATCTTTTCATCCATTTCTGTTATAAATGTTAATTGAATAGTATAGTATATCTTATTCAATTAACATTTATAATGAGAAAGGATGAAAAGACAAGTTCTCAGCATTTTTGATGGTACTTTTTTTACACCTTTTTTGCGGCACACCTGGAATCTTTGCATGGCACCCAGTTTGGGAACCAATGCTATATTGGCACAGATATTTTCTGCCCTCATAGTGCCTTTCTTTTAGTCCAAGTCAGTCTCCTCCACTTACCACCCAGCAGTTTTGAACCAGGTCTGTATTAATATTACAGTGTTCAGTACTAGAAGCCTAACCAAAAAGTTGTCGAGCCTTGAGGCCTTCCTTACCATTGAAAACTAGATATTTGTATAATTACATACATATGATCTGCCAATCATTTATATCCTCTACTAAAGGTGGCTTTATCTCTTGCAGGGGTGTGTCTGTTTTTATTCGAAATCCCTTTACCTTATATTAAGCCATCAAGAAAATGACCTAGATCCCATCCGTATCTTGATTACTTTTAGAAAGCCCACCTTCCATATCATGACCATTTCCAGAACAGCATCTATGATGTCTGCAGCTCATGAAACCTTTCTCAGTAAAATTAGATTCCTTAAATACTGAACCTAACATAATCATTCTAAGTGATTTCAACTATACATCCATAAATTGGATAACATACACAATAAAAAAAAAACAAATTCACACAACGATGTTTGGATATCATCAATGCCAGCACATTCAACCAATTACTGATGTCTGCTGCTAGGGGCCTAATCCTACTAAATCTAGTTCTTTTAGATAGGACATAATTATGCACCATATACCTGTAGCTGTTCTCTCTTTGCCCAGATCTGACAATCATGCCACTGAGTTCCCCATAAGATTCCAGTTTATGGTGCCTTGCCTTTAAATCCTGCTGTCTTCAGAGACTTCTCAATAGCTAACTTCCAAGCACTAATTTTTAACTGAAAGAGATTTAAAATCTCCCCATCCTATGAGGACACCATTGCTAAAACAACCATTTGTACCAAAGATTTTTGTTCCCGCCTAAACCCCTGCACTAAAGCTTCTGTCCTTGTTCATCAGAAGTACAGAGTCAAGTTCAGAAATACATTTTTTTGGTGGGACACCAGCATCAGCAAACTGTATAACAGCTGAAGAAATGCTCCTAGCAATAAGAAGCAAACTCATATCCACTCACTCTAAAAGTGAATGCAAGAAATTAAATAAAAAACTAAGAAAAAAAGATCATGACCAACAAAGCCAAGTATGAATTATAAAGTTCCACCACATCCAAAGATAGCCATAAAACCATCTTTAGTTAAGTTAGAAACATCAAAAACAACACCCAGCACTTCACTGAGTTGCTATCAAATGAAATAACCCACCCTGGCATAGAGAATATCACAAACATAGTACACAAATGAAGTTCAAATGTCTCCCCTTTGTTTACTGCATGCCCCCCCATAATATCTAATCACCATTTATCCATATGATTACCTCAGAACAAGTATTAAAATCTCTCTCTAACACGAAAAACACTGAGTCTAGATAACATACCAGCCTGTTTCCTTGTTCAGTATAAGGAACCCAATATATACAATATCACTGGTTTACAGACTCCCCTGTAAATCTATTCAGCCACAGCCCCTCCCTTGGTTATGTACCTAAAGTTTTGAAAACAGATGGCATTATCACTCTCTACAAGCATGGTCCAAGCACTGACGCTGGGAAATATTGACCAATTTGACTTACTAGCCTCAATGTAAGGTAATGGGACATATCATGAATTCCAGATATATGGATATTGGCAGCTTACCATCCCTTGATCCAAACCTATATGGCTTTGTCAAGGACAGATCTGGCTTACATACCATTGCTATCATTTTTTGAATGAATCACAGATGCAGTAGACGAAAGTAAATTAAATTGGTAGACACCTACCTAGAGTCAGCCAAGGCTTTTAATATCATCCCACAATCGGGTGTTATTAATACAGTGGCTTAGGTAAATATATATCCTTATGTAACTTATTGGACAGCAAACTGGCTAAAAGACAAACAGAACCCCCAAAATCAGGACTGGTGGTATATTTTGGTCAAAAATACTCATTACCAGTTGTGTCTTCCAAGGGTAAATTCTGGGACTTGCACTCCTCAGTATAAACACCTCTGATGTCAAAGCTGATATCAACAATCTCTACCATACCTCTCAGCTGTCCAGAGTTACACAGAATATCCAGATTTTTGTCTCATATTTTTGATCTTTTCTTCATAAAATGTCTTGTTTTCTGGAAAATCACTGAGAACTGAAGTCACTAACTACTGATGTACATTTGAGTTTCAGGTTTCATATCCTTCAGAAAATGCATGCAAAGACAAATCCTTTTATTCTAATAACTTTGTAAGTTTATAAGACTAATATTTAAAATCTGTCCCTAATTTTGGGCCTTTGTCTCCCCATTATTTTAGGCTTAGTCCAGATTTCTTGCTCTAAGGAGGTTGAGATGTATGCTCTGGATAACCAAGTCTATTGTTGGGACTGTCATTCACTCGCCAAATATCACCGATATATTCCAAGAAGGTCTTACCTATTCAAATTTTTGGTGACAGGACCACGGACTAAAGCTTAACACAAACACATAGCATAGTACTCTTTATGAAATAAGGACTTTCCTGCACTTATGACAAAAAATGACAACTCCCTTCACAACAGATACCAACATTAGAGGCCTTGGCATGCTTACAGACAAATCAACTGGCATCAGGAATCCCTTCTACTAGTCCATGTGATTATTAAGAATACTTTTTGACAGACAAGCAACAGACACTGACAAAAGAAATCAAAGTGGCTAAAAACAACTATTCTGAAAAACTGAAAAAAAAAAATTTTAGCTAGTGATCCTGCATCAGTGTGGAAAGGTCTACAAAACATTAAAAACTATAGGAAACATCCCCCTACAGTGCAGCTAATTACCATCTGGCTGATGACTCGAATGCTTTTTACTGCAGGTTTGATAAGCCTGAGGCTACAAATGACACTGATTCCAGCTCTCTCAGAGTTCAGACATATGACTCTCTCTCTTCCACACATTCTCACATTCAGCCTGCATTAATTATCTCTGAGGAGGTTGTGTATCATTTTTTTAAAAGACAGCAAATTAAGAAAGCAGCTGGTCTAGATGAGGTTTCACCCTCCTGTTTAAAAGCATTTGCTAATCAACTGGCTCCTGTTTTACTTGGAATTTTAATAAATCATTAGAACTGTGTGAAGTTCCTTTATGTTTCAAACAAGCCAGAATCATCTCAGTGCCTAAAAAATCCACTATAACAGGACTGAATGACTACAGGCCTGTTGCACTGACATCAGTGGTCATGAAGACTTTGAGAGGCTGGTGTTAGCTCACTTGAAGGATATTACAGCTCCCTCATTGAACCCCCTTCAGTTTTCTTATTGAGAAAACAGGTCAGTGGATGATGCAGTTAATATGAGCTTGCACTATATCTTGCAACATCTTGACAACCCAGGTACATATGCAAGGATTCTGTTTGTGGACTTCAGCTCTGCATTTAATACAATAATTCCAGAACTTCTTCACATGAAACTCTCCCAGCTTTCTGTTCCTGCTTCCACCTGTCAATGGATCACCAATTTTCTAACCAATGGGAAACAGCAGGTGAAACTGGGGAAATTTACATCTAGTTATCACACAATCAATACAGGTACCTGCCAGGGATGTGTGCAATGACTGCACCTCTAAGGACCCCTCTGTCAAACTTATAAATACGCAGATGATACAACTATTATTGGGCTCATCAGAAATGGTGATAGGCCTGCATAAAGACATAAAGACAGGAGGCTGAGCAGCTGGCTCTTTGGTGTAGTCAGAATAATCTGGAACTGAACAGTGTTAAAAATGTGGAGAGGACAATGGACTTTAGGAGTGGTACTACAATATTAGCCCCCCTCTTTATATTTAATACTGCTGTGTCAGTTGTGGAATTCTTCAAGTTTTGGGGATCTATAATCTCCCGGGACTTGAAGTAGGAGACCAATGTAGGGTCCATCATAAAAAAGGCACAACAGTGAATGTACTTTCTGCAACAGCTGAGGAAGTTCAAACTCCCACTGGAACTGTTGATTCAGTTCCATACAGCAGTCATTGAGTCTGTTCTCAGCTCATTCATAACAGTGTGGTTTGGATCTCGTCTAGTCCTGACAAAAATAGGTTACATCGAATAGGCAGGTCAGCTGAAAATATCATTGGTGCTAGTCTGCCTCCTTACAGGACCTTTACTATTCCAGAGTCAATCAAGTTCATAAACGGTTAACTCAGCTTATTAGGTTGGGGTATTCCTTTTCCTAGTCTCCAAGGATTCTGCAGTATTATAGGTTCATAGGTTCATAGGTTCATACTAGGCTATCTGCCCAAGGGCATTTATAAGCCTAGCCCATAGTTATGTGGCTGAATAAAAACTATGCCTATCATTTTGCTGTGCCTCTGTCAAGCAGTGACGCTGAAGTAATCCCTGGGGTATATCTGCAATCTCCCATCCATTGGTCAAGATTCCTCTTGAACAAGACCAGAGAGGTGCTCTGCCTCACATGTACGGGATTTTGTTCCACAGCATAGAGTCTCTGGGTGATGAATCTGTCCCTCCAGCACGTTCTATTTATAACCGTGTCAAGGTTTAAGTCTCCGCCCTTGTGGTTTTGAGGGATCTAGATTTTTGAGGTGAAGCATATTCATCAAATCTGGGTTTGACATGGCCTTATATGTCAGGCACAGGTCACCTCTGAGCAAGCGGTATGAGACTGAATAGAGCTGGAGTTCTTTCAGTCGGGCAGCATAAGACATATTTTGAGACCCTTTATCCTTTTGGTGAGGAACTTTTGGGGCCTTTCAAGCTGCAGCAGGTGTCTGGTCAGATACATTCATTGTACTCAATCATAGGTCTAATAAGTGATGAGTACAGGGGACGATGACCTCCCTTGATCTAGATGTGAATCCCTTCATGATCAGGTGGGTGATATAGAAGGTTTTCCTAACTACTTTAGCAACATGAGTGTCAAGCGAAGGCTACTGTCAACCTGGGTCCCCAGATCTCTGATGACTTTTTCTGTGCTCAGTGGATTGCCACCTATATGGTAGCTAGGGGTAGCCTTGTTTTTCCCAAAGGGTATGACTATGCATTTTTTAACTTCAGGCCATGGCTCTGGCACCAGTTATCCATTTCTGTGAGGCCCTTCTGGAGGATATCTGTGTCAGATGTGCAGTCATCTGCAAACTTTGTCAGCCATAACCCTCCTGTGTTTGCTTTACTTCCAGAAAAGTAGATGCGAACAAGAGTGGACCCAGGACTGAGCCCTGTGGGACACCACTTGTGACAGGCTTTGAGTCTGACATGGCTCCAGCAACTCTGACCCTGTGGGTTCTGTCACTTAGCCAGTTTGCAACCCATCTTGTGATGTATGGGTTTACATTCAAGCTGATGAGTTTTTCGATGATACCTGGCCAGGTCGAGGTAGGCTGTATGGACTGCCTTTCCCCCATCAATGGCCTTGGTGACTGTCTCGAAAAAGTCAACCAAGTTTAAGAGGCAGGATCTGCCTTTGACAAAGCCAAACTGAGTTGGATCCAAAGTCTGCAAGTTCCTATGTCTTTATTTATGAGTTCCATTATGATCCTCTCCATGGCTTTGCAGATAAGGCTTGTCAAGCTAATGGAGGGTCTGTGGAGTTATGAAGTGGGACCACTCCTGAGGTACGTATCCTGAGGTGAGGCTAAGATTAAACAGCTGTCCTAACTGTGGGTTTAATTCCTCATTGAGTTCATACCCCATCGGTCCCATGGATGCTGTGTTTTCAGTTCTCACCTGGCGTTGGAGATGTTTGGGGGCTACAATCCTCTGGAATAGATATCTCCGTTTGCACTGAACCTGTCAGCCAGTATGTTGGCAATGTGTGTAGGTTCAGTAATTTTCACATCATTTTGAACTAATTCTGAGCATATCTGGGAGTTTCCTCCTAGGTTTCTAACATAGCTAAAGAAGGCCTTATGATTCTCTTTAGAGTCCTTGGCGATTTTTCTCTCAAAATTTGCCTTGGATGATTTTATGAGAGCTCTTAGTTTTTACTTATAATGATCAAAGGTGTCTTACCTTTCAAGGATTTTGCTCTATCTTGTAGTAGCTTCCTCCTTTTGTTGTAGAGCTTGTTTATGGCTGGGGTCCACCAGACTGGACACTTGCCTTTGGTACAGAGAGTCTTAGTTTTGTTTGGGATTGCCTGATCCATGCAGTCCTGTAGGTGCTGGTAGAAGGCATTTGTAAGTGATTCAGCGGTTTGAGTAATGTTTACCACTGGCTCAGGGGCCTTAAAGGAGACCACACTAGTTTTGAAGTGTGAAATCGGCTTTTGAGAAGTTTTTCACTGTGGTCTTTTTTTGTTTCAGGTGGGGCGGGATGAGGACCTCCAGCGAGATTAGTTTATGATCTGATCTCACCAGTGAGGGGTATACTTCCGGTGTTGAACATTTTGATCCCATGTTCGTGATGATGAGATCAAGTATGTTTTCTCCTCTTGTGGGGATGGTGACTAGTTGTTCCATGGCATTTGAGTTTATGAACTCCAGGAATCTTTGGGTTAGAGTGTTGGGCTTGAGTAGTGTTCCCAGTCTATATTAGGGTAGTTAAAGTCACCTAGTATGATGGTGTTTGGAGATACATTTATCCCTCCAATGTTTTCAGGAAGGCCATGTGAGGTTCCTGAGTTTGAGAGGGTGGCCTGTAACATGCTACAAATTGCAGAGCAGTCTTGCCTATGGTTAATTGCACCTGGATGGTCTCCGATGCATCATGCGTTGCCACCAACCTTGAGGTGTGGGTGTCCTTTATGAATATGGACACCCCTCCTTTCTTGGTGTTGTCCGATTTGGGGGGGCGGCGATGATATGAGGTGAAACCTGTTAGTGCTGGTGTGCTCTCAGGAGCCTTGAACCAGGTTTCTGTCACAGCACAGACATCGATGTTCTCCATATTGAGAAGGGCCTCGTGCATCTTGAGATTGAGACTTCTGGCATTGAGCAGCATTACCCTTAGTTTTTTTCCTTTTTGGTGTTCTAGGGTGGTAGGTTTAGAATTTGAGCCTTGCCTAAAAAAGGCACTATGGGGGTGGCAAGAGCCTTTGCCAATATCCGGAAGCCCAGGGTGACAGGTGCAGAGCCGTGAAGCAGCGTGGCTTGTCCAGCATGTCATCCCAGGCAGACAGACATTGGATCCCCCTTTGAATGACACCAGAATTTAAGCCAATTATTAAAGCTGATCATCTTATCACTGTATTGTGGCATCATTCTAGGTGAAGGTAGGATACTGCTCAAGGTCAGGGTCATACCTGCCTGGGCTACATAATCAGAGAGCTCCTCGATGTCCCTTTTCATGTAGTCTCAGGTCGTTGACACCAGCGTGGACAATGACTGTGTACCTGCTGTTGAGAGACCTGAGTGCTTGCGTTATGTGGCGGATTCTAGCGCCTGACAGGCAGCTTACTGTGACCTTCTCTTTACTCAGTCTGGTGGCGGGACGTCAGTGTGTCTGACTATGGAATCACCAATGACAAGTGTGTCTGGCATTTTGTTTGGCCTTAAGGGCTGTGACTGTTTGACACTCTGACTGTGTGGTCTATGTGTTGCATGTGTTGGGTCGTGAGGTGGTAGTTGTTTGGGTGTCTGCTTTGGTGGCCTCTGCTGTTTTGGTAAATTTTTGATCAGAGCCTCCAGTATGTCTTTGTGTGAGTATGTGTATGATTTGAAGTTGTGATGGTACCATGTGTGACTGGGTATGTATTGTGTGTGGTTACCTTCTCCTCCTGTCTGGTCTTGCCAGTCCTATGTTGAGAGAGCTCAGCCTCCAGTTTGGCCGTATAGTTGCATCTCATGTATTTGTGTTTTGTGGGAGAAGGAGAGGATTGTCTGTGTACATGAGGCAGTTGTAACATTGCCTCAATATTCCCAGGTTCACCAGTTGAGCTGGAGAGGACACTAGCAACTGATCCTCGACATACTAGAAGTAGTAGATAAAGAGACTTTCAAAGAACTTGGGTTTTAGGCTGGTGGGGTACTATCTATAATAAGAGTGCTTTATCAAGGTGCAAGTACTGTAGGAGTAAGTGCTAGGCTTTACAGATAGAGAATAGTCTACTTGGGAATCAAGTAGAGATTAACTTTTCAGTTATAGGATATGCTGGTTAGATCAGCAGTACAGCTCGAGGAAGGTAGTTTTAAGGGAAAATTGGAAGAGTGGAATTTAGATGGCCCAAATAGTTTAACCTTGTTTAACCGCTGCTCTTGTGTGCAACAGTGGTAACTCAGCTTATTAGGCTTACAGCGTTTAGCGTGTTTTATAGCAGGGGCTGAAGGGAGCTAGGAATTGGCCCAAAGCGACCAATGGACTACTAGTTTCTGGCTGAAACTTCACCAAATCAGACAAACAGTGCTTCCCACTCCCACTGGTAAGCAAAGAAACTTCCCTCCTTCCTAATAAGGCAATGGATCAGTAACAGGAACTAAAAACAAAGCCCAGGGATCAGCAACTCTGAAACTGGACTACTCTAGTTCAGTAAAACAAGAGATTTTTTGTTTTATTACAGAGACAAGGAAAAAACAGACAGTAATTGCTGTAAAGTGTGTAGCCTACAGAAACAATTTGCAACAATTAGTAACTTAAAGTGCAATAAACAGTGTAAAATGCAGAAATCACTTAAAGTAGCAATAAAACAAAATGCAGTTGCTAGCTTAAATAACAGTGGGAAAGCCACAAAATTACTTATATCTGGTAGAAAGTCACTCTTTTAGCTCTCTGCTGCTTGGATCACCCTGCAGGCCACCACGAGGATCTGTGCTGAGTTGGTACAAGCTGGAAAACGTGTTTAGCGTGTTTTATAGCAGGGGCTGACAACCAATGGACTACTAGTTTCTGGCTGAAACTTCACTGGTAAGCAAAGAAACTTCCTCCTCCCTAATAAGGCAATGAATCAGTAACAGGAACTAAAACAAAGCCCAGGGATCAGCAACTCTGAAACTGGACTACTCTAGTTCAGTAAGGCAGGAAAACAAGAGATTTTTTTGTTTTATTACAGAGACAAGGAAAAAACAGACAGTAAATGCTATAAATGTGTAAAATCGCTAGCGCACTTTAGTGTGTAGCCTACAGAAACAATTTGCAACAATTAGTAACTTAAAGTGCAATAAACAGTGTAAAATGCAGAAATCACTTAAAGTAGCAGTAAAACAGCTTAAATAACAGTGGGAAAGCCACAAAAATACTTATATCTGGTAGAAAGTCACTCTTTTAGCTCTCTGCTGCTTGGATCACTCTGCAGGCCACCACGAGGATCTGTGCTGAGTTGGTACAAGCTGGAAACAGCGTGTTTGTTGTTTAGTTTTTAGCAGGGGGCTGAAGAGCTAGGAATTTGGCCAAAAGCGACCAATGGACTACTAGTTTCTGGCTGAAACTTCACCATCGACGAGAGGCTGCTCAGTGCGTCCCACTCCCACTGGTAAGCAAAGAAACTTCCCTCCTCCCTAATAAGGCAATGGATCAGTAACAGGAACTAAAAACAAAGCCCAGGGATCAGCAACTCTGAAACTGGAGATTTTGTTTTATTACAGAGACAAGGAAAAAAAAATATGTATTGTTTACATATTGTTAATACTTTTTTCTTTCGGAGTTTATTTCAGTCTTACTTGCACTGAGTTGCACTTTGCACCTTGTATTTATATATATATATATATATATATATATATATATATATATATATACACATATATATATATATATATATATACATACACACATATATATATATATATATATATATATATATATATATATATATATATATATATATATATATATATATATATATATTTACTTTTTTGTCTTGTTCTTAATAGTTGCATGTATGTCATTTATCTAATTCATACTTGAAGAGTCACTGAAACCATAGTCAAATTCCTTGTATACATGCATATCTGGCCAATAGATGTGATTCTGATCCTTCAGGTCCAAGGATGCTGTTGTCATGCTCTACCACTGCTCCCTTATGAGGCATATATTTAATGCTCCTTTTTGGATGTACTTATCAAAGTACATGGAGCAGCTGGAAAAATAAAATAAGCCCTCATCAAAAAAGTCATTGGTGTGAACCCCCTATACTGTACAGGGCATTTCAAAGTTCTGTTGTTCTTTTTTTTTTTTCTTTACACTTCTACAAGGTGAACTCTGCCTAGCCTACATTGCTGCAAATGTTCCTTTCCTGAGTGACAATCTGTGTGTTCATAAAACTGTAAAAAACAGAAATGCCTACTTTCAGGATCTAAGTATGCATTGTCATATAAAAAGAACCTGTTGGTGGGATAGATCTCTCCCAAAGGATACTCACCCTTTACAATAAGCTCACTGTTCTTGTCAAACAATAGATCCCTCACTCACTTTAAATCTAACTTAGATAAATGAATAGATAGCTGTTAAGTCACCTCAGGCTTTTCTTAAGTGCTTTAATAATAAGAGATGTTGGTCAGATGAACTGGCATTGTTCTAAATGGTCTTCTAAATCAATTGCCTCTTACTCATCTGTGAATCTTTGAACTTATTATTTGATTTTTTTCTTGAAGGACTGGGTGGAAAGTTCAGAACTTTAAGCAAGGTGTTACACATTTCAGGGTTAAGAAAAGAAAGAAACCTTTGTCTTATTCTGAGTTGGTTCTAAAAGACATAAAAGGGATAGATAAATGATCTATGTGCACATTTAACACTGCACAATATTTGAAGATCCAATGAAGTGGAGAAAAGCTAGAGGGGAACCAAAGTAATATTGTAGAGAAATTATTCAAAAGAATGCCACAGAGTGACATTAAGGTACTAGGAGTTACATTGGTTAACCAAGGGAGTGCTATATGATGTAATCAGTGAAATAATATCATGGAATGGGTGGTGCATTAATTTAAAATTATATGAACAAATGGTTTCTCCACCATTCATCTTTTGGAAGTGTCAGATAGTGGGTACCTGATCTTGTATGAATATTAGGCTGGCCTTTTTATCGGGCATGGGCGCAGTCCAACTATCATGTATTACTCTATCATTTGCTATGTATTACTGCATCACTTGCCATGTATTATTATATCACTTGCCATATATTACTGCATCACTTGCCCTGTATTACTGCATCACTTGCCCTGTATTACTGCGTCACTTGCCATGTATTACTGCGTCACTTGCCATGTATTACTGCGTCACTTGCCATGTATTACTGCGTCACTTGTCATATTTTAATGCATCACTTGCCATGTATTACTGTGTCACTTACTTAGTGGAAATCAAGAAATGGCACCAGCAGGTGATCCTTATGACTCTGCTAGGAAGAGGCCATGCACCTGGTCCTGTTAGATTGAAAAGGCATTAAGATATGTTGAGAAAGAGACAGCCTAGATCTTATTTGCGAGACTTGCAACCACTGCATGAACAGTATGGTGTTATGTAACTTTTCCTTGTAATTGTGTTGTTTTGACAACACATCTACCAACATAGCAGCAGTCATAAATATTTGTGCAATCAGCATTGACTGTCAATACCACAGTATTATTGATTGTTTCTCCAGTAATGCTATTTCTTAAAATTAAACATGTACACATCTAGCTTTGGGCCAAGGCCATCTACAACTTCATGTACCCTCCTGCTACACATTGTATAAGAATAATAAATCTGATGTGCAAAATTACCATCCTGCAAACTTAAAGATCATGCGCTTTCTAATTCTAAAATGTGTATTTTCTACCACAATGGACCTAAATGTATTAACTTTAATAAACTGGTGTAGCTGTTTACTATATGATGTGAAGTATATAAATTACTTCCTAAATCTTTGTCATCCAGTCCTGTCTTCTGATCAAGCAGTAGTGGGGAAACATAGTTTGTAATGGGTAGGCATATTTTCTGTAATCCTCGGTGGATTTTATTACAATGCAACCAAAATGCAGCACAATCAGTTAGATAAAAAAATAAAAAAAAAATAATTGCAGCTATAGTCAAGTGAAAGGTAACAAAAGTAAGATGGGACAGGCCAAGATTCTTAATAGGGTTTATAGTGCTTGACATACAGTGCATTAAAACAGCTGTAATTAATCGTCTACCAATGGACTGATCACTTTTAGGCAGAAAACTGTGGATGCGTGAATCACCTTAATGAGAGCCAGTACTGTACATTGAATTTGTATATTATACTGCCAATGGATTAGTGATGGAAAGAAAATGTTTAGACTAATTTGCGCATCTGTGAAGATGAACATGCAGTAAAGTAATTGTTCTAGAGTAGACAATAATTTTCTATAGTGTAATAGCTGTTTGCTACAATGTAACATCTGTGTTATTACACTGTGCGCCAAGTACAATAAACTTTACTAGGAATTTATTTATATGGTACACCATGACTATGCTCCAAAATCAGGAAAAATATAAACTGAACAAAACTGACCAATTTCAGGTACAGACCAGGTAAAAATATGTTCATAGTTGATAAAAAAATGTAGAATGTTATTTAGGATAAGGAGAGAGATAAAGACAATACAAGACATTTGAAGTTAATATAATGGAAGATAAGTATTGCAGCATACATTTAACTAAGATTCAGTCAAAAATTACTGATATTTGCATTATGTACAATCTAAGTCACAAATCACTGGGAAAGCAGTGAGGAGGAGGAGTAAAGCAAGGTCAAATAGAGGAAGGAGGAATATCATATAGGTTAGGTGATATGGCCATTGAAGACGCAGGCACACTGGACTTGTTAACAGGTACATTTTAATTTCCCTCTGAACTTTGAGTGGTGGGTACTTTCTTTTAGGTGAGTTTGGAGAGAATGGAAAAGAGGCATGCTTTGTACAGAAGAGGTTAGCTGCACAAGCTGTAACAGTGTGAACGGTTTGTGAATAGTGCTTTATGTTACAGCAGTAATGCCTTTTCATGGAGTTCGGCTGACAGAAGTAAAAAAAAGTTTTGAGATTTATAAGTGTAGACCTTTAATGATTTATTGTCTGAGTTACTGTGCTGCATATTCTATTCACATCAAACTGAAATCGGCTGCGTCTAGAAAACATGCCTACCCAGTATTACTTCATGAAAGGCTGGAGAGAGATGACACAGACACAGGAAGTAATTGGATAGCTGTTCAGCATACAGAAAGCACAAAAATAATTTTATTAAACAATGTAGTTTCACTAAAGTAACTAATATAAAAGCAGAGTATTTTAGTATCAATAAACCCACTGTATACAATGAAAGCATGCATGCAGCGAAAAGAAATGGCAGAGAAAAAAAAAATTGCATGTCATCTTTACATTAGGAAACTGTTTCACAAGATTTCTTACTAACAGTTTAGACAAAGAAACTAATTTTAAATTTCATGACATCTTTCAACATGGTTTTATTCAAGGACACTGTCTCTTAAATAATTTTATAGGAGTCTGATGAAATTACTAAGGCTAAGGATTTAGGTCTAAGTATTGGTGTTATTTCTCTCTACTTAGCTAAGGATTTTGATCTTTTTTCACACCCCATGATAAATAAATAGTCTACTAAAGGATTTATAAATTAATGTATACTTAATAAGATGGCTTACTGATTGGTTAACTGGTAGATCACAGACAGTTATGATCCAAGACACTAAGTCTGATCCTATCGAAATTACATCAAGGGTCCTGCTGGAATTGGTTTTGGGTCCTACATAATTTAATGTTGCATTTAGCGCTATTCCCATTGATAAACATTGTTGAATTTCCAAGTATGCAGATGAGCACAAGACTAGATTGTTTGCAAACAGTATTGATGCTTTTGCAGTCATTACCTCTTAAATGTTTAAAATAAAAAATGGTGAAAATTGGTGAAATTTGGTGGGTCTTTCTTCATTTGTATTATTAGAGGTTAACACATTTAAAGACTTGGGGATTACTATTTCTACTAAATTCTCATTTGAAGTATATGCTGACATTATTTGACACAATACATTTAAGGAATCGGGTTTTATTTACAGAAATATTACAGCAAGAGGTGTTAAATGCATAATAACATTACATAAAACATGTTAGACCAATCCTTGAATATAATGTTGTCTTTTGTTTATATAGTGTGGATCGACTCAGTAGTATGGAGAAGGTTCAGAAGAGGTTTACTTAAAAGATGTCAGCTGTAAAGAATAAGGATTATATGATTAGGTATTGAATATTGAATTTATATACCATATATTATAGATACATTCTTGGGAAGCTGTTACTTTTAAAGTTTTTCATGATTACATGCTTCAATCCTTATTTAATATAGATGTTTATACTTGCACAAAAACTCTTGAGCACAAAATATCAAGATTTTAGAGTCACATATCTAGGGCAAAAGTAATTAATTCTTAAATAATTGACAGATTAGTAATATTATGGAATAAGATTCCAAATTCAGTGAAAATGGTTAAGAACATAGACTATTGTAAAAATTACAGGACAAAATGACGAGAGAAAGAGGTTATGATCATAAGATTCAAAAGACTGGGTTCCTAGATGGCTGTACAGCCTGAGCACTTACACAAATTTAAGAACTTATGAATGTATACATTGACAACTTTTAAAGTCATTTTTTGTATGTCAGAGAAACATTAAAACTCTATGCAGTACTGACAGTGGCAGTGACAGTTACTAGACAGGACAGGCTAGAGTCAAGTTTTTAGAACAGGTAATTCTGGTGCTGTTTAGGAGGTCCATCACTGTTGGGTTTGACAATGCCTTGTATGCTAGGCATAGATCACCTTCAAAAGCCTGTGGGAGACAGAATATAGAGATAGGATTTTAAGGCTGTCTGCACAGGACATGTTACTTATGCCCTGTATTCTTTCAGTGAACAACCTTTGTGAATGTTCCAATTGTCAGATGTGTTTCGTTAGGTATATAGCAGAGGGATCACTGTACTCAATGATAGGTCTGATGAATACATAATAGTAATCTTCAGGAAGCCATCTTCCCCTTGAAACACACCCCTAAAAGCTGACCCATTCATTTGGGACATGGGGGCGCACAGACAGTAATCTAGCTTTTGACCATCATATATATATAAAGTAGTGAGGAAATCATTCTATGTTGCACAACTTATTAACAAAGGTATGGTATCCAAGTCCAAGGAGGTCATTCTTCCACTGCATGGAACTTGCCAGACATTTGAGACACATGGCAAGGCTTAAAAAGGCCTATGAAACTAGAGAGTGGCCAGAAAGAATTATTCTAAGTGAATTACAAACTGAATTTTTTCTGTCATTGGAAAATCAATTGCCCCCATCTAATACAGTGATAGGCCATATCAGAGTACTACTTCTGAACTTTCTATTGTGGCCTATGGGTTGCCGGTTAATGCATACATCATCCTCTATTATTTGCATTTCAGTTGCACTCTGTGATATAAGGGTTTATCCCTAACCTCTTGAGTTTGTCACCAATACCAGAGTGGGGTATTGTGTCAAATACCTTGGCCATACTGGGTTGGGTCCATTGCTTGGAGGTTTTCTATGTCATTATTGATTATTTGCATTATAATTCTTTCCATGACTTTGCATACAAGACTAGTGAGACTTGCGGCTCTGTATTTGGCCTACCTTTGTACACAGGTATGACTGTTGCTGTTCTCCATTCGTGAGGACAGACACCTGATTGGAGGCTACAGTTAAATAGCAGTTTCAGAGGGCCTGATAAGTCATGTTTCATGACATTTAGAAGGCATTGTGAGATATTGTTTGGACCCATCAATGCAGTGTTCTTGGCCTTAGAGAGAGCATTGAGGACCTGTTTCATGGTGGTAGGGGGGAGTTATGTTTGTTATTTTCTGAGGGAGGGAGTTGAGAGGGAGAGAGGGGTAACATTAGAACTGAATTTGCTGGCAGTAGGCTTGCTGTATCTTCTGGTTCAGTATTGGTGACTCCGTATTGGTGACTCCATATTGGTGTAGAGGTTATGGACATAGATAACGAATGCCTTGTTGTTGTCCTTAGCCTAGGAGGCCAAATTTAATTCAAATGTGGGTTTAGTAGACTTAGTTTTTCTCTCAGCTGTTTAGGTAATTTGATGTGTGTTTTTATCTGTCTGGATGCCACACCTCCTAATTTTTGCCCTTTCTTTCTTCCTTCTCTTATACAGCCTATTGACGATGCAATTCTATCAGGTGGCTTGCTTTTTTAGTTAGTTTTGTACTTCTTCCTGATGAGTACAGCTGCCTCTATGCAGCTATTAACATGCTTGTATATGGTTTTTGTGAACAGTTCTACGTAGTCATCAGCATTATAAGGGTTTATGGGGGCTTGAAATTTTGACAGGTGATCACTTAATTGTATGAAGTTAGCCTTAGAGTAGTTAATGAACATTCCAGGGTTAGCTGGAGTTTCCGGTTTTATTTTTACTTTAAAGGAGACAATTTTGTGATCTGACCTTACCATAGAAGACACTATACTAGAGAGTGTAACACTGGCTTGTTAGTGAGGACCAAATCCAGTATGCTTGCATCCCTGGTTGGCACATTGAAAATCGGGTCAAGGGAGTTAAAATACAGGAATCTCTGTGTCTGCATTTTTGGTGTTGCATATGATTCCCAGTTAATAGTAGGACAATTAAAGTAATTCATGAATATGATATTGGGATGGATGGTGAGTGTTTCCACTTAGCTTAAATATACAGTATGGATGTCCTGCGTACATAGAGCAGGACCTATAGCTTGCAAGGAAGTGTTATGGATTTTGCCTAAGTTGATTTGAATATGGGGAAGCTAAAGTGCATTGTCCTGTTTGACGAGCCCTGATGTATATATATTGTTGATGTAAATTTAAACACTTCCACCTTTAGTCCCTGTAGTAGCCAGTGTAAATATGTGGAAGACATTAGAGCCTTGCACTGCCAGTGTGCTCTTCTTGGCTTTTAAACCATGTCTCAGTGACTGCACAGACATCAGCATTCTCTAGGGTGAGGACAGCATGTAGGGAGTGGTGCTTTTTGCAAAGATTCCTAGCACTTTTCAGTAACACCTTTATTTCTTCTCAATGTTTCATTTACATTTTTGGAAGTACTTTCATTTTGGCAGTGCCTAAAAATGGCATTGGTTGGGAAGGACAATGTTTTAGCCAATATTCAAAAGCCTAAAAGGGAGCGATGCTGACCATCCCTAGAAAAGCAGCATGGTCTGTTAACCATCTCCTTCCATGCTGACAAATATTGCATCCACTTAGAATGACACCAGAAAGTAAGTCAATTATTAAAGTCAGTCAGTCATCTGTTCATATTGTGGCATCGTCCTTGGAGAAGGTAAAATAATGCTCCCTGCTATCTCTCTTCATATAGTCTAGGGAGATATGTCTCAGGTCATTTGCACCAACAGGGACTAAGACTGAGTCATGCTGGTAATTGTGGTCTAATGACCTGATTGCATGTGTAATGTGGTGGATCCTGGCCCCTGAAAAGCTACTAACCATGACTTCCTCTTTTCCTCAGCCTTGTTTAAGGGACATCAGTGTGCCTCAAAGTGGAGTCTCCAATAACCAGAATGTTTGATTGTGTGGTGGCTTACCTTATGGGCTTAGAAGTACAGTCTCCATGAGATGTGACTATATGTGTTGATGTGGTTGTTGTTTTGAAAGAGTGAATTTGGGGCTGCTGAGTGTATTTGTTATGTGTACTTCATCTAGGAACTCTTTGGGGTTTAGGAAGGTTACATTTAAGTGCCTCAGAATATTTGTATATATGTATCTGCTTTGAACTGTGTGTGATGGGTCCAGCATGTGCACTACTGAAACGTATTGACATTACAAGTGCTTTTATGTGAGAGCTTTGCCTCCAGTGACATTGTGTAAATGCATCTCTCACATACCTTATCAGTTTGCTTGGAAATTATTTGTATGTCAGTAACCATGAGGCAATTACTACACTGCCTCAGGATGCCCATATCCAGCAAACTAAAGTCTCCTTAGTTGGAGCAGAGGAGAAGAACAACTAGTCAACATGCAACTCATGCATCTTTCTTAAGTAAAACCGGAGTTATCAATTCACATTAACAATATGAAGGTGTCTCTCCCTCGCTCTCCCCTCCATCTCTGGCCCCCATTAATTAAACACTTGAGAAAAATGAAAAGAGCTAGCAGGACACACTGCTGGGTAGCACCAAAATCAGTCCCGACAAGAAGACTGAATTAGTCTCTGTGGACACTCACTCTACATGAAGGACTCGGTAAGGTTAATTGTAGATCAAAGCCTAAAGCACCAAGATCTACCTGGTGGAGTTATAATACTTTTCTATGAGATTAACTTCATTTTCATCACACTAACCAGTTCTGTAACTGAGCAGACATGCCACTGATCTTGAGGTTCAAGTACCGAAGACAAGAGCTCTTTAGTGGTGAAAAAAATTCAGTACTGTCATCAGGAAGTGCTTGATACACATTTCCAAGCCACAGTAAAGCTTTCCAGTAGGCAATGCTACATTAAGATGGCAGATGTTTGCACTATGGCCATGCAATAACTTTGGAACAACATGAACACATATATAAAATAGGACAGAGACAGACAGAAGTTCACCACCAATTGTGGAGGTAATGCGAATTAATCTGCCCACAGCAAGAAACTTTTTTCCAATAGGTGATGTTTTTCTGCCTGATGGAAGAAATGACATAGTGATTCAAGCTACCAAAAGAGAGACTGTCAACAGACCCTTTTTTTTATCTAATCTTAACCTGTTAAAAAAATGCTGAGATTATGTGATAAATAAACAAGGTGTTTTCTAAACGAGTGTCTGACACAGTATCAACTCTCACGATGTTGTGTTCTAAACGAGTGTCTGACACATCGACTCTCACGATGTCGTATGTCAAGTTTACAAAAGTCCACATTTTTAAGTGCAGTTTTTACCTCTTTCCCTGTGATTTTGCCCCGGGTATTACAAGGGACTGTGCCCCCCAAAAACTCACTGCATAACTAATTCCAGGGGTTCTCTGGTTTGGATAAGGGGAGAGTGCAACATTTAAAAGAATGTCAAGTTTTCTAATTTTCATACTGACATTTTTTTTTCTTTTTTTGCATGCTCATCTTAAGAAGACATTCTGAACAAGTGCTCTAAGGTGGAAAGATATTTCATCATCCAAATGATTGTTTCTTGCATTTATTTCTTTGAGATACAGGAATAAATGCAAACATTCTGGGCAAATGGTTAAAAATTTATTAAAACATCTGATTCAAGGTTAAGCAGTCTGCTAAAGAAAAAAATAACTGGAAATACATTTTGCCTGCTCTAAAAACTCAAGGCATCAGCTGCACAAATGATAAGCTAAATCTTTTTTTTTTATAATATATTAGAAGAAAAGCAACTACTAGAACAATCAGAATTTAATAGCCTAGCAGTAGATAAAGCCTCTATTTCTCCCACAGTGCAACGCATTTTACTGCCCACAGCTGCAATTTACTAAATTAACTTCTAGACTAGGCTAATATGCTTACTTAGAATACTGAAAGCTTAAACCAAAAGACAAAAGGTTGGATGGTTTGCTTAAAATATTAGAAGAAATAATTATAATAAATAAAATTACACCAGATGTCCATTAAGCTGCTATATCATTTCTTTACCCATCTTAATTCTGGAGGTGTTTATTAAATCATAATGCAATCCATGCAGTAAAAAACATGCACGTTGGTTTGTTTTGTAAGTCCAGCAACTTAGAACATTAATTTAAGTCTATTTTATAACTGACCTCTGCTTCTTCAGTATGTTAATGTAAAGAGATTTTGTCTCTGCAAATATGAACTAAATGATTGGAGGTAATAGCTTGTCTCCAGGAAAAAAGATTATATAGTCACATTGAATGTAGAACCTATTGTTTAAAGATAGGAGTTTTTTTTATTTAAAAAAAATTAAAGAATCATTGCTGGTTTTAAATGATGGCTTGAAGGAAATTTGTAATTCTATATTTGGAAGTAGCGGAGGCCGTTTTGCGAGATATACCGAGTTGCATTTTCTTTAGAAATTTAATGAAATTGAGTTGGAAAGTTTAAAAGGGAATAGGTAAATAAAAATAAGCAAGTGGTAATTTTTGGAACAGTGTAGAGGTGAACAAACAAGCATAGACACACCCATGCACAGCCACACACACCCATGGACGCATATAGCCAAATTAGAATTTTTCTCTACTCTGCATTTAAATGACTTAACCGGCACAGAAAATAGACTTTACAAAAAAGAATAAGAAGAAGATGAATAGAAACATTTAGGTAACTTGTTCCCTGTAATTTAATTATACACTTGGATATTTAGGACTTCTGCATTTCAGTGAGGTTTTAACATTCTTGAAAGAATGAATCATAAAATATGTATTTCAATATTTGTTGTAACTGTAAGTCAGTTGTATGTGTTATTCACATTTTATTAGATTGCTAGGCCCTATCTAGACTTCAGGTCAAAGTACACAGTATGCCTTAACTGCTCTTCTCTTCAGTTTGTGTTATTCAGCTCTTTAAAGAAATATGGTTTGACCAAAACAACTGGTGCCCTTGCAGTCTGATAGACATTGAGTAGGATATCTGAAATTGATCATTGTGTAAACATTATACAATAATTCAATAAATGCTATAGGGTTCATAAAGAGTCTTTGGACCCAAGCCTCAGAAACCTAGGTACTTGCTAACTATAAAAACAGGTACAGAGATCCAAACCATCCTGTCACTTTTTCTGAAACTTTTAGACAGTTCTCAAAGAGACATCTTTCATCAAAACTTATATTAAAGAAGGGAACATGTTTTGTAGATATAAAAATTATTGAGAAGATTTGTTTGGATTAGTAGGAAGGAAGCAGCGAATAGTCCTAATATATGAAAAGGAGAATTTCTAAATAAGCACACAATACAATAACTCCCCATTGTGCTGGTGTCAAGGTTTTCTTGCAAAACAAAATTATTCACTGGAAATAAAAACCTTTTCTGAGCAGGAAGAGTTAGAAATGCATCTGTCAGCATTGCATCTCAGGGTGGCATAGGAATTATAGTCTGCCACCTTTGAACATTATGATGTGTGGCATGAAAGCCAATTCTGGTATGGGAAATATACTGTAATATCTGGATGCATCAATGAATTGACATTATCTGGCCAACCGTTTGTAGCTGTGTCTTGTAACAAGTTCATTTCTATGTCCTTTCTTATACATATTATAAGCTTTTTAAGCTTCTCAGCTGATTTAGGCAATTGTGAAATAAGCCACAATATTTCTAAATCTTTTTCTAGTAAGTCTTCTTTATACTCATGCAAGTAAGCTCTGCTAAAAGTGCCTACTTTATGTATAAAACTACCTGGTTTATGCTAAATTTGTAAGCAATATTTCTACAAGTTCAACAACATTTGTTGCAGCCTTGCTGGCACGTTATTATGAAGAGACTTCTTCAAATGCTCTGAAGTTTATGATTTGACTCATTTTTAATTGATTTACCATAACTAAAGTCATGGAACTTCTGACAGCAGAAGACTATGGTCATAATTTATTTTTCTGTTAGCATGTGGCATACGTATTTGATTATTAGTCAAAGCCCTTGAACCATATACTATGAGCTATCTTCTTGCAGTAATACTGATCCAGTCCTTCCTAGTTAGCATCCACTTGAAGTCTTACTAGTAGTGAAAAATCACAGGATTTCAAAATAGGAGTCCCAGTAAGCAGCCTTTTAGTATATCAAAACTGCTGCCCTGTTCCTGTGACCAGCACACCACAATTTCATGTTCTAACATCTTTCTGGTGGCACATTTGAATCTGACATGTTTGAAATGAACTTTGAAAGATTCTGCACCATACCAGCAAATCACAGAAGGGATGACTTGTTATTGGATTTATCACTATAGCAATAGCTTTAGTAGCCTTGTTTGAGACTGTCACAAGTCAAAACAAGAACCATGTAGATAAGAGTAGATACAGTCTGGGTGCTTGTTTAGTTTCCAGCACTTTGCCACAGTCCACCCAAACATTTGATAAGTCAAGAATCATACTATTACTTGACATCTCTCTACATTAAGTAGTTCATCTTTTATATTAGCTACACATTCTAACCCTTCTGTCAGTTGCTGCTCTTTGAATAACTTATGGGGTGAGCTTAGAAACCTTCCTTAACTCAAAGAAACATTGACTATGCAAAGTAATGAGCTAGCTAAATGCAGCCTGATCTGCCAAAACCTGCACACACGAGAAATTAACATTATCAGAGTTGCAACGATTTTCACAACAATTTTATTTGGATATTTTCCCTTTAATCTACTTGCTTGAAGCTCTGCACCTATTCTATACATTTCAAACTTTCACCATTGTTTTGACCATTCAGTCATTTCAGATTGCTTGACAATGACAACCATGCTCTCCATTCATTTCAGTTCCTGCTCAGTTGTGCTTCTAAGAGCTATTAGATGTCTTTTCAGATGTCTTTTCAGTGCATGGATAACTGGTACAGCTTCGGGTAAAATCTTAATGTGTGGATCTCCCGGCAGACAGCCTGAGTCAGCAAATCTATCATAACAATTCTGCAAAATGTCAGCAGACTATTAGGTGGTCTATTTCACAGACCTCAATGAAGCATTCAGGACTGCATTTTTTATTTTCGTTTTTTTAAACTCATCTTATTGAAGCAGATTTTTACACATATAAAATACATTTCTGAGTTTTAAGATTAAAACAGTTTTAGCTCTGAAATATATGTGAAGTATCAGAAATGAGGATGCCATTTCCTACCTTATAATGTAGCCACATTACTCAATATACCGCAGGTATCTGTAGATGAAGCATTTCTTCAACAGAAGAAGCATGAGACATGCACACCTTGATCAAACGATTACTGTGAAATAATTCACATTGCAAGGTTCTAAAGCTGAAACAATTCAAGTTAAGTTATATATTTCCTGTGGTAAGACAAAGCAGTAGGACTATGCTTGAAATATGCAGCTAAGTATATCCCAAATAACAACATATTGAATAGGAAATGTGCAACATACACTTAATAACTAATGTGATAATTATTAAATAAAAGACTACTCACTAATCTGGATTTATATACATTACAAAGGTTTATAAAGTATTGCCATAAATTAGAATATTTCTTAATTTATAATATAAATTTATTAGTAAATGATTATGAATCCAAATATAACTTGATATAAAATTTCCATAAGAGAACTGAAAGTTTGTCCCTTCTTGTCTAGATGTTAGTCAAAAAATCACCTAATATTCTTCAGTTGAAACATTATTCATAGGTATACCCAAGAGAAAGTGAAACCATCTGTAATCTTGTATATTAGAAACAGACTGATTATTAAATATATGTTTGAAGGAATCTCAGGATCAAATGTATGCTCTAAATCTGCAATTGAATTATCACTACATATTAAGCAATATAGAGCAGTATTTTTCCATTGCTGCTAATAAATGCGGAAATAAATATGTTATGCAATGACATAAATTGCTGCTAAATACATTTTGAACAGGAATAATATCATTCTACCAAAATGTGAACTTCTTTTAGGACAGAAACGTAATATTTTAGCATATGAGTTCATAGGTTCATAGTTCAATACTAAGCTAGCTGCCGTTGCAGATCATTTTAATCCTAGCCAATTTCCCTTCTGGTTCTTTAATTCATCTCATTTGGTGTTAGACTGGTCTTATCCATCCCATGGTCAATAATATATTACCTCTAGTAAGAATAAATGGGATCATATCATAGATAATTTGAGGGGACCCATGCATGGGATTAAGAATTTGGAACTGCCTCTGTCATTTTGAAGTACAGGTGCAGTCTTGTGGTAAATATTTTGTTTCCCCTCTATAGATTCAGGTTGTACTTGAATATGGTCAATAAGCTTTGATATGGATGGGGAGTCTGTTTCAGAAGAAGCAGTATCCTCTGCAAGATAAACCTGTTTCTCCAAACCGTTCTATTGATGTTGCAGAAAAGTTTAGATTACTAGAATGAATATTTCGGACGTCATTTTCTTGATGACCACACAGCCTATCTGGACCTCGCCAAGGCCTTTGACACCATTCCCCACTCTGGAATCATAGATAAACTTACTAAGCTGGGCATTAATCCCTACATCACTCGATGGGTTGCCAAATGGCTTACTGACAGAACCCACACTGTAAAAGTAGCTGACTCCAAATCCAGCTCCAGACAAGTGGAGTACCTCAGGGTTCAGTCCTTGGACCTCTCTTGTTTGGCATCTACTTCTCTGAAGTACAGGCCAACACTAAGGGACTCTGGCTAACAAAGTTCACAGACGACTGCAAACTGGGAGCCATTATTGAATCCCCAAATGATGTGGATACTCTACAAAAGGGCCTTACAGAAACAGATGCTTGGTGCCACAGCCATGGGCTCAAGCTCAATGCCAAGAAATGTATAGTTATCCCCTTTGGGAAAAAACATGTACCTGTGAATTATCACATAGGTGGCAGTACACTAAACACCGAAAGTGTGATAAGAGACTTAGGGACACAGGTGGACAGTGGTCTCACCTTCAATAACCACATCGCCAAAACAGTCAGGAAATGCTTCTATGTGGCACACCTCATCACTAAGGGCTTTTCATCCAGAAAAAAGGAGGTCATTGTCCCATCCTTAATTAGACCCATACAACGCCCCATTTGATATGTACCTCTCAAAACATCTGCAACAACTGGAAAGGCTGCAGAAATACCTCACTAAAAGAATCAAAGGCCTAAAGCAGATACCCTATGTGGACTGCCTTAAAAAACTCCAGCTATACTCTGTCGCATATCGTCTACTCCGAGACGATCTCTGCTTAACATACAAGGCCATGTCAAACCCAAAGCTGTTGGACATGCTACACTTCAAGAAATCCCAATACCTCAGAGCCACATGCTCCAGGAATCTAAATCTTGTCATCACAATAAACAAAACATGCTGGAGGGATAGGTTCCTGACCCAGAGACTCCCCAGACTGTGGAATAGACTGCCCATACATATCAAGCAGAGCGCCTCTTCAGCCCTCTTCAAAAGGAACCTTGATGATTGGATGGGAGAAAGGAAATTCACCCCGGGGATCATGCCAGTCGCCCTGCTAGACAGGGGTCCAGGGAAGTAATTGTTATGGCTAGGCTTGTATAGGCCCTAGGGCCGATAGCCTAGTACCAACCTATGAACCTATGTGCAGTAAACCCAACAGTATTAGGTCAGAGGATGCCTTGTATGACAGACATATGTAACCTTTTAGCATCTGTGAGATACTGAGTATAGTGACAGGGATGGGAGTCACTTCATGTAGGACATATTGTTTAGGCCTTGTATCCTCTTAGTAAGGTATCTCTGTGAGCCTTCCAGTTACATGAGTCTCCACAGATACATACCAAAGGTAGTATTATACTCAATGATTGGCCTAATGAGAGCTGAGTGAAAGGACAATGGCATCCCCAGATCTAGACGCAATCACTTTTTTTATAAGCTGTTAAATAAAGAAGGATTTATTATGACAATGGACACATATTGGTCAAAAGTTAGGTCACTGTCCACATATGTTCCCAAATCCTGAACAACTCTTAGGGTAATATTGCCAGTGTGGAAGTTGTCTAGGTTTAATGACTTCCCAAAGGATAAGCATTTTTATAGTGTTTAGTTTCAGTCCATGATTTTAGCACCACTTATTTATATTGGAACAAATCTTCCTGCAGGAAAGCAAAGTCATTTGGGGACTCAATGACTGCTCCTAGCTTGCAGTCATCTGCCAATTTAATTAGCCCGAACCCTTTGGTACTGACCTTTACTTTAGAGAAGTAGATGCCAAACAGGAGAGGTCCCAGCACAGAACCCTCAGGTTCTCCACTGGTGACTGGTCTCTTTGTGGAGGTAACTTCCACTATTTTGATTTCCTGCATCCTCCCTGTGAGCCAGTTGGGAATCCAGTGGGTGACACAGGGATTTATTCCCAGTTTATTTAGCTTTTATACTCGAGTATGGAATTTTGTCAAAAGCTTTGGCCAGGTCAAATTATGTCAGGTGTACCATTTTGCCTTCGTCCATTGCTTTGGTGACCTGATCAAAAAATAAACCAGATCGAGTAAGCATGAGCTGTCCTTGATAAATCCAAATTGAGATAGGTCCAGTGTTTGGAGGTTCCCTATGCCCTTACTGATTACTTCCATGATAAGTCTTGCCATGGTTTTGCATATAAGGCTGGTCAGACTTCTCAGTCTGCAACTGCCTAGCTTTGTGGAAGGTCCTCCCTTATGCAGGGGAATGACTGTAGCTGTTCTCCATTTACAACATGCAAAACCCATATGGAGGCTGAGGTTGAATAGTGTTGTCAGGGTGGTAGTTTCATGTTATTTAAGATGCATTCAGGGATATTGCCAGAACTCACGGGTGAAGTAATTTCAGTTTTGATAGTGCTTTTAGAGCTTGGCCTCATCTGACTGCTGGAGTCAAACCAGGATCAGGTATATTTTGAGTGACATATGAACTAATAGATATAAAAATAAAATTTGATTAAAAGTGCAAGTTTATCTTTATTAAAACCTAAAGGGGCAGATGGAAAGGAGCCAGAGGTAAAGTTAGAGCTAAATTTTTGGCCAGTAGGTCAGTTATATCTTCAGCCTCAGTGTATACGTAACATCATTCATAATCAGCTCAACCCAGAGTTTTTGAGTAATACTCTGAATCTATAATAGAGTATAAAGATTTGAAAGAAAACATTTTTCTTTGAATATTTCAGGTGAGATTAAATGAGTTGAAATTATCTTTATTATATTTGATAAAGTGTAGTTAGTCTTAGTGTGACAGTCTAGATGAAGTTCAAACAAAGGCATGCAAAGTTGCCCCTTGAAAAGAATTACACTGTTAGGACTTGTCTTATTTTCTAATAAATGATAAAGGTACACATCCACTAACACAGGAAATTGTTTAGTATGAAGATGTTTATCAGTTGTTATGATATTTGGGTTATCTAGAAGTGGGTACCAAAGAAATATATACAAATACATTTTTTAAAAAGAGTGAAAGACTAGGATACGTTTTTTAAAGAGGAAAGTAATAAATTAAAATGCGCTGAGGTTTTTGTGAAGGAAGGCAAGTGTTTATGTATGAAACGTTAGTCCTCAATTTGAGACAATAATGTATATGCATATAACGGAGTGTTGGCTGTGAGAGGATCATAACTTTCTGACATAGTTAACAGATATATAATTCTAGTTGAAACACAATGGTCTAGCAACTTCAGACCACCTTTGACTGGGTGAGAAATTCTGTTCATATTAATTATTGGCATTATGTTATTCCAAAGAAAATTTACAAAATGTTTAGTGATTATTTTGAAGCACAGCAGTGATATACATGAAATTGTACCGTTACAAATGTAGAAAAGGTGGAGACAAGCATTCATTTTGATTAGTAAAAATTTTACCAATAAGCTTGAATTCTGGACTATGTCACTGAATAAACATTTATTTTGATGATTATCTAGCCTAAATTGAGATAGATGAATTATATAAAGATTGCATTACATTTAACCTCTACATTTTTCAGCTATGTGGAGGATATATTACTTATAGGAAGCAAGTCTTTGTAATCTTAAAAGTCTGTGGATGTATACAGAAAAAAAGCTGTTGCTTTGTCATTTTTTACTTATAGCGATTTACAGTACTATGGTCTTCCACAATTTGCAGAATCAGAGGTATGATTTGATTAGGGTTACTTAGATACAAAAGTATACCATTTGCAAAATAAGTGATATAAAATGTGTTGCACCAAAGTTACACCACATGATTTAAATTTTATGTAATGCTATCAAATAATAGTTCAAGAGATAATAAAAAAGTATAAAGCTCCAAGAGAGGTGTTTGTCTAGTCCCAGTTAAGACTTATATAGGAGGAGAAATTCTGATGGATGCTAAGAAGAGACTGATTCATACAGGACTGTGATAACAATTAAGTATTTGTATATCTGTTAAGAAAAATGACATTTTTGAAGAATTCATAAAGAAAAAGACTGTGGATCTGATCAACTGCCTTACCAATATCGAATGCAAATATATCCATAACTGTGTTGTATTTCTTATAATGATAAAGAATTAATTCTAAATAACATTATTATCCTGCGGTAGTCTGCCTTTCTTGAATCTCAGTTGTAATTTTGAAGTAATGTTAACAGCCACTTTCCTAAAGCATTTACCCAAGATTATAACATAAATTTGACATCTAGATTTATTAAAGAGATGGGTGGTACTTTTTAAGCAAATGAGATTGTGTGCTGGGCTTGTGGATAAAATTGCTCTAGAGTGGTACACATATTACCTAAAAAAAATTAAGTTTCATGCTTGTGAAGAGAAAAAAAAATCTACATCACAGCTGATTCTAACAAAAAGAGGCACTGATTCCATCTGAGCTGGGGCCTTGTCTGGTTTTAAGAAATAAAATGTTTCAGAGACTTCATGGAAGAAGAAGTTATTTGTACTACATCCAACATGTCTAACATGTTATTTGAAATTGCAGTGGGATTAAAATTGGCCAGGAAGTTGTTGATCTTGAATAATTTAATATAAGGATTTATTGACTCATATATGGATGCAGTCTCATAAGTTCAGAACAACTTATTTACAGTATACAAACTAAAATGAGGTTAACTTTAAAAGTTAAATGTTAGAAGCACACTTTCACTTTGAATGCTTTTGGATTGCTTACATTCCGTTGCTATATTTGTCTGCTAGTTTTAACATCTTAATGAAATATAAATGTCCTTATAGAGTTCAGAACTGCTGCTCTGGCATATCCAGAATTAGTTTCCTGGTACTCTTCCCCAGTTAGTATGAATGAGGTTCAGTTTTACGTTACAGATCATATTTACTCCAAGACTTGAAAAGAAATAGAAATTAATTCTTGATCACGTGTTATGCCTGGGGGGATAAGAAAGTAATTGAAGTATTTAATCTCAGGAGTTAATGATCTGTATGGACAAAATAGGTTATTAATATTCATTATTTTTTTTGTAAAGTAGTATTTTTCATTTGAAGGAGTTTCAGATTGTAGGCTCTCATATTCTGAGCCCAAAGTAAAGTTTCACTCATTGCTCAAGATGTAGACATGATTACCAAAGGAAACAGCGGATAAAAAAAAAGATATCTTAAGAACGATTTACTATCAGTACATATACTGAAGTTATTATTAGTGGTCTTGTAAGGATAAGGTTGCTGCATTCGGTCCTATTAACCTTTCAGTCTGGGTCTTCCTTAGCTTGGCTAATTATAAAAGTCAAATTTGTCTTGATCAGGATTGCCATGTTACTGTTTGAATTGCTAGATGCCAAAAAGCAGGGAAACCATTCACATTTCTGTTTACAAGCTATGCAACCTTCATGTTATTCTCCTGTATTAAACTGACATCAGTGGCTGCTTGATAAAGTATGTAGCAAAAAATGTTTCCTGTTTCAGGCAATTTAAATTACCATGGTGATTTCACAATGAGATGCTTATTATTATTAACCCAATAATGTGCAATTTACTTTTACAATATGGTACACAAACAACTGAACTACACAAAATGTATAAAGGCACTATAAAGTATATTGTTCAAAGGATGGTTAGTGTCCTTGGAATATCAAATGATATACTTTATATTGAAAACTAAGGAAGACCCAGATGGGAAGTTTATTATGACTGAATGCAAACTGTTGGGAGGTATTCAAAGAATAGATGAGGCAGTGAAGTGATTAAGCCCAAATAGGATTGGGATATTCAGTTACTATCAAATGCTCTTTCATCTTATATGCGACTGGCTTCTGTATTTTAATTCCTTGCTTAACAGTGTGGCACATCCATAAATATTTTGCACTTGTCTGAGAGTGATTTACTGCACAAAAGTCATATTTTAACATACTGGGAAAGCTAAGGAAAAAAAAGTGCATCGTGACTCCGTGGAAAGTTAGAAATGTTTGTATGCAAAATGCAAATATTCCATCAGATTCAGAGTGATTCTTTCCTCCAGCACTAATTGACTAATACTGGTCTGTCAATTAGAACAACAGAGGGAATCTCGAGTTTAGAGAAAAAGTAAAACTGGATGGAGGGGCACCTCATTAGCAGCTAATTACCATGTCTAACGTACAGAGCCATGTCCAACCCAAAATTGTTGAACATGCTCCATCTTAGCAAAACCAAATCTACTCGAGCTACATGCTCTAGGGATATAAACCTCAACACAACAATGAATAGAACATGCTGGAGGGATAGATTCCTTCAGAGACTTCCCTTACTATGGAACAGGGTCCCGATCTACATAAGACAGAGCCCCTCACTATCACTCTTCAAGAGGAACCTTGATGAGTGGATGGGTAATAGAAAGTTCACACCGTGGATCACAGCAACAGCACTACTAGATAGGGGCCAAGGGTAATAACTGCTAATACAAGGGTCTGTAGAACTACTGAAGGGGTGGTGAATACCGCACAACGTGGCTGGGCTAATATATGCCTTCGGGCAGATAGCCCAGTACCAACCTATGAACCTATGTCTCAGAATCGGTCACTGCACTGATAGACTTGACTATGTTAGTGTTCTTTCTACCACGTGTGGCTGCAGTCACTTACAACCATAGTCACACTCATGAACCCACATACTTACTAATACTGTACCCCCCCCCACACACACATACATACATAAGCCCTCACATACAGGGACAGCTTCAATATACTCACCTCTTCCAGTGAAACCACCTACACATACATTGATGCATCTGTATTCATGTTCCTGCATACTTTTTCACACACACCTAAACACACACACACACACACACACACACACACACACACACACACACACACACACACACACACACACACACACACACACACTTCTATCTGTGGTATGTGCCTGTACTCACTTCATGAGTCTTAAATCAATCCATTGAGATGAAAGGGTGTACGCTATCTGTTCATGATTTGTACTTTTTCCTCTTCAAGAAAAAAATAGCCTGGTATAGCAAATCTGTAAATCTTTCTATAATATCATAGCAGTGTAGGGTTGCCACCATTTGGGGCGGGGAGGCATGGCTAATTTGCATTACCATTTCACCAGACTACCACATTTGCATGTGGCTTCAGCAACAAGACTTATCTCAATGTGCTCATAAAGCCATAGCAGGGAGCAGTCTCTGAAGTTTGCAGTTCTACACTGTGGAAACTTTTGGAGTTAAGGCTTCACAGAGTGGAAAGCCTTTTGAGTCCCAGGGAACACACGCAAGCAAAAGTGAAAAACTGTATATGGGCTTTCTATTTTCAGAGGATGAGTTGTGGTCTACTCTTGTTACATTATATTGGAAAGTTTACCACTGCATGGTGGTCTGTTTCTCTAAAGTCAGGCAGCTGGCTGATACGTTACTGATTCAGTGTGTAGCAAATAAATCCAACTATTGGCTGCATATTCATGTCTCAGTTGTCAATTTTTATGAACTTGGAAAACATAAGACAAAATGCCTACATGCATAAAGTATATGATTTACTGATAATTCAGCAGAAAAGAATCTTTAAACATAATACAGTTGTGAATCAGCATTTTAAGATGCCATCATTTGGACATATTTTAGCTAACTTCCTAGACAAGCACATTAACACGTATTTACTTGTTGCTTCTGCATCTAATTTTGCTGGATAAGTTTAAGAAGTTTATAAACTACAGCAATATTTTCTGACATTATGCCATTACAAAGAACTTTCTTGCTGGTATAGGAGAAGAGTGCCTGAATATGCCATTGATTAGTCAAGTTTGATTAGCAGGCCTGATTTCTTATCAGGAAGGATGGTTGCAATGGGAGGATGACCCTTTGTAATACTGACCTCTTATAGCAGTCAAGACTTTAGTAACTTACACAACTTGCAGTGGTTTGTAAATGCACACCAACCTTGGCTACCTTGTTGACATCTGTGCCGAAGCACAGAAGCATACTTTCATACTGTTGCTGAGAGAGAGATAGATTCGGTCTATGCCACAGTCAAGGGAAAAATTAGGAATGACTAGCAAATAAAATAAACTTCCCCTGGGCACCAGTTTTTACTTAAGCATAGACTGCCAATTCACAATCCAAGGTTAATAGGAACCATGCAGCAAAAAAAAAAAAAGTATAATTAAATAAAATGAAAGAATGACTGCAGGAGTAGACATTTCAGATAATGAAGATGAAAGGCTTGTATTGGGATTCAGAGTAAATGGTAAGGCAAGGAGGGAGCAAAAATAATTGGAAAAAAAACTGTAGCATGCTAATTAATATGGAGACTAAAGGTCTTAAAGTGCTGATCAGGTATGCATCATATCAGTGCATCTATCCTGCTATGAAATACTGGACCCATAGCTGGGACATGAAGACTAGAAGATTAAGGAGGGACCTGTCTTCAGCAGTACATAAAAGCAATTACACTGCCATGTGCTACCCTGAATAAGAAACAGGACGTTTAAATCAACAGCTCTTGAATAAGAAGCAGGAAGTTTAAATCAATAGCTCCTAACACTAAATCCAGGAAATGGAAAATAATGTGACCTTATTTAAACACCCAGTACCTCTAGTCCCATCCTGTGTGAATGGGGAATGTGACAGGTCACAGCTTATCTTTGTTTTCAGAATTTGCTTCCATTACATGCACATCAATGCAATTTTCTACATTAACAGCATTACTAAAAATAAAAAAAAATCAATCATTTAAGGTAGCAATATTAAACTAGAAAATATATGTTTCATTCTTGTATATGTGATGTCTTGCCTCAACACCATTACCACTTGCATAATTAACTTACAGGGCTGTAGAAAGGCTGCATTCTCAGTGTTGCATACTAATAACAACACAGCTATCAATGCACCTAACAGTGATAAGCTGGGCAGATGGTTAATAATGTTGTGTAATATGGATCTGTATCCGGTCTTCACAAAAGAAAATTACAGTGTGAAAATTTACTGAACCTTCTGTAGAAAGTCATGAGTTGTAGCTCCATTTTATAAAGCTTTAATAATTGCATTAGAGAAGTATTGTTTTCATTCTGAATTTCTTCAAATGATAGCTGTGCAAATCACTGGAATCCCACATCTAGGTGTATATTAAATAGACAGATTATCAACTTGTTCAATATCTCTTTGCCATTTTGGAAGAATGGATAAATCTCTGTATCTTCAAAACTTTATTTCATTAGTAACTACACAGGGCTTAACAATGATCCGACTAGGTTTTTTTGAAAGCTTTATACACACAGCTGGCATGTGGACACTTCCTGGTGACATTAGAAAAGTTAGTGGTATTTCACACAACCTGGAATAGTCAGGTACACCATCAACCATTACAAAAGTTCACTTGTGTCTTTGGTACTGAATACATGGGGTTTTAGTACTAAACTGAATTTAGTAATCCGAGAAGCATAAAAAACTCAAACTTGTCAGCAGTTATGCCAGAGGAGGTTATTAGTTAGCCTAATTATGGTGACTGTATATATTTCTGGTGCAGCATATCTGTGCATTAATGTAGCTTTTCATCAGAAACTCCTGAAGTGTTTCAGATATCAAACAGAGAAGGTGAACACACAGCCTCAAAATTGTATGCTTTCTCAAAATGAAAAAGGTGGCCAATAGCAGATAACTCATCAATCATACTATGTGTGTCCAGCAATCAGAGCTGACACTGCATTCTTGCATTTCTGAAAGCTGTTAACCTGCTAGCGGTGCAGTCTGATAACTGAATAGTAATGCTAAGAATCCTGGTATAAATGGAGTTGCACATGAGAAACTTAGCAAGGATGACATCATATATCTCTACACTAAGGGAAACCCAACTGGAATAATATTACAGACATAACCATATTTCAGTACATTACCATGATTTTTGTTCTGGGAAATCCCACATGAACTTAAAGCTACACTAAAAGAACAACACACAAAAGAGTACAACACATGAAACATGCACATTTTGTATCAGCAGGAGAAAACACAAGCATGGAGAGATGATAGGTAAAAAATGTGCACCTGCTTAGGCTACTCAAAGGCAATGGAGTCCCTCATTCAGCAATTCGGTATGAGGTAGCAGTGATCTTCCAAAAAAAAAAAAAAGCTAGCTATAGTGAACTGATCAATCTGTAAAGACTGCAGGGGATCAGTACCTAGAGGTAAACTGTTGGCTTTACTTAACCAGTGCATTTTATAGTCTGGTATGACTTAATTATATGAAAAAAAGGTGGTGCGCTACAACCTGTTACATAGTACAGACAAAAATCTTACTGCTGGAAACCAATCTGTCTGTGTGGTAGAAGACTACACATGTGTACTCATATCACACAAGGAAACACATGAACTTGGGCATCATTCCACATTTTTAGTACTCCGCTTTCCCCTGTTTTATACATAGAGCCCAAATTTACAGTTCTGGATAACAGGCTAAACTGTAATATTCATAGCCATTACGCATAAAAGTGCATTCACAAATCTACTGAAATATTTAAAATTGAACAAAGTACAGATTGTTTTCCTTCAAGAAACTATTTTAAAACAAATGACAATTACAAATGGAATCCTAAGGAATATATGATATTGGCGCAATCCACTTATAAGACAAAGTCAAAAGGGGTAACAATTTATTATTAATAGTTACATATAATAACAGAATATGGACCTAGCCAATCTATACTGGCTCCCAGGCATTGGAAGAGGAACTGTTAAAACCTAAGGACAACTTAATATATTTGATATTTCTGAAACTACACAAGTGAGTAGAATAATTTCATCTCAAATTTAAAGAAGATAAATCTTTGTTTTCCCATCAAGATCACAGATTTTGTACCCAAACTAGAATAGGTAAAATATTTGCCAGACCAAAATTCATTGATACTAAAACTTCAAATGGGTACAAACCATTAAACTTTAACTCAGAATTCCAGCATATATAACTAAAATTAAAGAGTTCAAACTCTGGTTATTATCTGAATTACAGTTCTTCTTAGATATTAATTACACCACAGAGATAAATAAAATAATGATACGGGACTCATTTAAAACCCTAATTTGCTATAAATGGAATCAGATCAAAATCAAAAGAAAGTATAAATAGTAAACAATAAATACAACAAAATTCTAATGAGATGTAAATGAGGAATGTGTGAAAAATCTAAATTCATGCAAATAAGGTGCTCTTTCCACCACTGTGCAGTTCATAGTAGTTTTTTGATACACAGGTGTGCCATGTCAGTAATTGTTATAATAAGCAATGTCGCACTATTTCTATTCAGTTTGTAATTCACAAAACCGCTTGCTTTTGTTGCCAGCTTAGGTGTTTTCCATTCTCAGGTGCCTGCATAGGTCACACCAAAACTAGGTGTATCAATTAGTGCTCACAGGCTGAGGAGAAGAAGATATACTGCTAAGCAAGAAAGTTTGAACAGGTTTAGAGTGGACATAGATATAATACGGGTTTTGGAAAGTTTGTATGGCCCACATACAGGAAATGGAGGAATGCATGGTCTTTCTATACCTGAGGATACCAACATATGTATAGCCCTTGCTATACTTACACAGGGATTTCCCAAAGACAAACTAGGGATGTCTTGGATATCATATAGGCTTCTGCCGTGAAGATACTTCATCAATTTCTCAGCTTGTGCTTGACACATATGGGTCAGTATATCAATTTCTCAGTGTCACCTCTGGACTGAGCCAGTACCATGTGTGCCTTCTGCAGAATGCCATACTTTCTTGAGGTGCTTGGTGGAATAGATTTTACCATTGTTAACATGAAGACCCAACCTGGACTATAGTGGGAGCAGTAACACAACAGCAAGGACTACCATTCCATCAACTATTAGAAAGTGTGCAATAGGGGCGGAGCCTAGATGGCCAACTCAGAGCAATGAATTTTGAGAGCTCCATAAACTAGTATAATAATATAGGAACATTTTATTATTTTCAAGTTTAAAATGCCAGAAATCTATAGATAAACTACTAAACTAAATGAATATCAATTTTGGTGGAGATGTACAAAAACTTTCCTGTTAAGTAACTTGGAGATATATTGAGTGACTAAATATGAACAACTCAAGGAATTCTCATCCAGATTCTGCTTTGAAAAAAGAACTGCAATTGATGACATCTACATTATAGGAATTATCTTTGAAGATGGATGGCTTTAAAAATGACTTAGAAAACCTCAAATTAAATTCTCAAAAACAAACTGATACTCTTAAGGAACTATTACAGCAACACAATACAAAAATAACAAATATAGAGACTTCTCTAAATGACATTGGAGGGAGACTCAAAGTAGAATTCCAAAAAGCTTAAACAGAATACATGGCTGCTTAACAAAATAGATGGCTTAGAAAACAGTGAAAGGAGAAACAACATAAAGATCTTTGGTCTGCCTGAAAACACTGAAGGAGAAGACATTATTTCATTTGGAATTGAAAGGGTGTATAGAGCACAGAGGAAACCTGCTTCTAACTCAACAAATACTCCACCTAGATCCATAGTTAAAAAATTTCTTTCATTTCTGGACAAGGAACTAATATTAAAATCTGCTTGGAGAAAAATCACCCTTAAAATACAATCAAAGCCTGATAAGGTTTGACAATGATTATTCTTCCAGAATACTAGAACAAAGGAAAAAAAAAGTCTGGACAATAATAAAACTATTGAAACAAAACAACATTAAAGCACAGCTGGGCCTTCCAGCCAAGATAAAAATACTTTTTGCCAATGAGATGAGAACCTTTAATGACTTAAAAGAAGCTACTATATTCATCAAAAACAACAACACAGTGTCTATGCCAGAAGAAATGGAATGGATGGCCCCTACTCTTAAAAGAATAAAAAAAAAAAAATCCTTGGACTGATGTTAGAAAGAAGAAACAAAAAACTGATTCCAAGATAGCTGTCCCAAAAAAATAACTCTTACAACTACATCTCTCAAAGTATCAACTGATATGGTACATCACTTGTCATCTGTTTTTATTTAAGAAAAAAAGGAGGGTTTCTTAAACAACTGAGAAACAGCAATGATTTATTCAGAATGTTCAAAGAGTCCAGTAATTCTTCACAAACAAAGGTAGGTCAAGGTGGGTTCTTATTTACATTATATATACAAGCCAAACAAAGCAACATATAAATATAAACATAGAAGTTTCTATTCCCCTACTTGAACTCAATGAATACTTATCTTGTTCATTTTTCATTGTTTTTACTTATAATAATTTAAGTAATTAATTAACTAATTCAACAAGGTACCATTAATCAGAGTTCAGACTGAAATGTAACAAACTAACAGCATATATAATAGCAGAGTATTTAAAAAAAATGCTGACATGGAGACTAATGCCTTCTTCAGTTAAAGTATGATTTAGAAATGTCATGTAAACAGTGGCGGCTGGTGACTTCAAATCAAAGGGGGGTTGCAGGAGACAGATGAATGGGTGGGGTCAATGGGAAGGGGTGCGGCCAACTAGAAAGGGGAAGAGCTATGCTCAAAACCACAAAAACTAACTAAATACACTGCCCTGAGTGCCAAACCGTCATTATGAGTCCAATCAAGACAAAATGAAGTGTAGAAGAATAAAAATATTTCAGTGCATTGGCTGCATGACAGATTACTTAATATCTAGATGGAAATAAAAAGGTTGTGAGGCATGAAAAAATAAATTACTTTTTAAATACATTAATGGAATGCCAGTCAAAATCAAGTATAAGAAAAACAAGCAGCACTCAACTCAAACCACTTCTTGCACTGCAGTTCTAATTATAATTTATATTCAGCTTTATTAAAGTACCAAGTAACATGCTGAAAGTAGAAATCTCTGATGCCCCCACTTGTAAAAATGTTTCTTATCCAAAAAAAAGACCTGCTGCCTGACAACTATCTACTTGTTTCATGGGGAAAACATGATCAAAGTAAAAAATGAAAAGCAAACAAGAAATAAGCTCAAGATACATTGCTTAAAAGGATTACTGTACAGGTTATGGACCACACGATTGGCATTCTGTTTAGTTTACGGGTAAAGCCTGCAGAGATGACTGGAAGTCTCCAAGTGTAATGAGCTTCTTAAAATAATGTAATCCTGTCCTTTATTACAAATACTGTCATATGTATTTCAATACCCAAGGTGTATACATTATCTAGTTAAGTATTCTCTACATGGCAACAGAAAGGCTTTCAATGTTGGCAATTCTTTAACAGTATGGTTATTAAAGCTTACTTGCATCTTACGATCTCAGCCAAGCTTACCTGATGGTCATTAAAGTATTGCTACTTAAACACAGAGCAACAGGCACTTTGAGTAATAAGAATAAATCAACAGTATCAACAGTACAAAAAATATGACAGAAACCAGACCATTCTGCAAAAATCAAGGACAGATGAAAAGCCACTCCAGTACTTGTGTCTACCTTGGATGGGGGGATACTCTGCACATTTACACTGCATAACTACTCCTTGCCTTGCTTCGACACATCCAGAGTCACTACATGGGGGAGTGGGGTGCAACAAGTATGTCACAATTTGAAATGTCTCTGGCTGACTGTGATGGCCCTGACACATTTGTCATACCTCTCAACCTCAGAGCAAGAAATCTGGACAAAGCCATACAAAGAAGTGGGACAGAGGCCCAAACATACGGACATTTTTTTAAAATATTGCTCTTATAAACTTAGAAAGATAATATAATAGGTCTTGCATTAGTATGAATTTTCTGAATGGTATGAAATCTGAAACTCAAATGTCTGTCATTATTTTCTAACTTCAGTCTTTAATGATTTGTCACTAATTTGCCAAAACCCCCCACAATTTTATGAAAAATGGACCAAAAATGTGATGTAAAAATATAAAATAGCCACACAATACAGCTGGGAACCTGTCATAGAAGGGACACTATAATATTAGTACTGCTAACTTGAGCAGCTGACAAAATAAAAGAATCTACATTCATTTCTGAAATAAAAGTAATCTATAACTGATTATTACAGTTATTTCTTAATTGTAAACCCTCCATGTTTTCTTCCAAAATTACTATTTTGCGGAGGGATTATTAGGGGGAAGAGCAACATTTTGAGCCAAAATCAGGGACAGTTGAGAGGTTTGGCTATGCCTAATTCTATAAAGCAATTTATTTGCATGTACCTCTCAACCTGTTAATGCAATAAATCTGGACAAGGCCAAATATATTGGGGGAACATATAAACAGTCCTAAAAACTACTCTTGTATAAACTGAGACAGTTGATAAAACAACAGGTCTTACTTTAGCATGCATTTTTCTGAAGGTTATGAAGTCTGAAACCAGTGTGTCATTATTTAGTGACTTAATTCCTAAATGATTTGCCAGAAAACAACAAATTCTATGAGGAACAAACCAAAAATAAGAAGCAAAAATCTATTCATTCTTTGAAAATCTGGACAGTTGGGAGGTATAGTTCAGCTGGGGCTGTATAAGTTTGCCGCCCTTCCCCCTCACAATATCATGATTGAATGGAGCCTCCCCCTGCAGCCATTCCAATGATCCATTACTTGGCTATTTCACTCCATTTACCATAAACACTAATGTGCATACTGATTTACTTCTATGATGATTTGGACTTCATTTGAAAGTTTTATTTTGCATTTTACAGCACAAACACAGACATCTGCTAAACAAACTTAGCATTAAAACTTCTCTGCCCTTGAAACTCACATTCATTGAAACAGCATTGAAATCCACATTCAAAAAAATACATTTTACCAGTGGCAGATAAAGATTAATTCTGGGCTGTTTTCAAATCATAGGCCCCTTGCATATGAAACATGTTTTGAACATTTTTCCAGTAAACAATGAAACAAAACGCATGCACCAATAATGACAAAACTGCCAATTCAGAACATCTTTCCATCATAAAGGTCTACTCAAACATCTACAGTCCAACATTATCAGTAAATAAGCACAATTCTACACTCCACCATTATCAGTAAATATGCACAATTCTACAGTCCACCATTATCAGTAAATATGCACAATCTCTGAAGTAAAAAAGTCATCTAAATAATTCCACATTAAATAAATCTGTAACTAATGAAGAAGGTGCAGCTAGCAAACACCTTTATATTTCATGGTTTCATCAAAAAATAAAGTGTCTGATGCCCGAGGAATAAATTGCATATATTACGTTAAAAATAATAAGCTAGTAATATTGCAATAGGAAATGGATGGCAAACTGATAACAGGCTCATAGTTAATACCTTAACTTTTTCAGTACGGCAGCATTCACCCCTTGTGGGAGTAGAACCAACAACTTTCTGCATCAAAAGCAAGTACACAACCTGTTGTGCTATTAACAATGCAAGCTGACTTAGCATAAGCAGCACTAAACTTCTCTTCCCCTTCAGCTCTCAGCTCCTTGTAAAATCTACTCAATACTCAACTGCATCTCAACTTCACAGCACAAGAAATCTGGAAAAAGCCAAATTTATTGGGGTCAAAAGGCCAAAAACCAGGGACACATTAAACATTGTTTGTATAATCTTGGAAAGTTGCTAGAATAAAATGCTGTGTTACCACCATACATTTTACTGCCAAGGTCCCTGTGCAAAAGAGTCAGAGCAACATACCACTATGCCAAATCAGCTGCTTTGTGAAAGAAAATGCTGTGTGTTACCACCATACATTTTACTGCCAAGGTCCCTGTGCAAAACAGTCAGAGCAACATACCACTACGCCAAATCAGCTGCTTTGTGAAAGAGCGGAAGACTGAAACTTAAATGGCTATCATTTAATGAATTCAGTTCTCACCATAGCTGTCAAACTCTTAGCACATAACACCTGGACAAACCCAGTAATGAGGGAATACAGCTCTCAAACATATTCAGTGAATTCAGTTCTTGCCATAGCTGTCAACCTTAGCACAAAAAACCTGGACAAAGCCAATAATGGGGTAATACAGTCCCAAAAATAAGGACAAATTTCAAATAGTCATCTTATAAACTTAGAAAATTGCTAGAATAAAAGGTCGTGTTACTATGTATTTTCTGAAGAATATGAAGTCTGAAATTCAAATGCCTGTCAATTATACTTCTGATGGAACAAAAACTATTTTCAGCAGAGGCCCAGGGAGAAATACTGCAGACACATGTCATTGTAAAATGGCAGGACACCAGTGCAAATCCACACAAACACAGGGATGAGATGCAGACTCCACACAGATGGCACCCCAGCCAAGAATCAAACCTGAGAACCTGCAGCTGTAAGGCAACAATGCTACCACTGCACCATCAAATATCAAGCATTGCAACATTTAGAAACCACAGATATGAGGAACAGATCAGATCAAATATGAGGCAAAAATCTGCAAATTTTTTTACAAATGGTGGTGGGTAGGGAATTCAGGTCCTTAACATCTGCATACAAGGTACAGGGTTCAAGCCTGAGTATCTTTACCCACCACCATTTGTTCTCTCTAGCCACCAGTATATAGTAACTGGGGCATTTTACAAACACAAACACACACACATGCCCAGCGACTGAACGAAGCAGTCCAAACACCTACCTGAAGCCTTTGTCCAGCAGTAATTCACGAAGCCCGTGCACTGACAGTCCCGCGAGAGCAGCTCAGTCCTCCTCATTGGTTCTGACTGCGGCTGAAGCAGTCCGGAGCTCCTCTGTTCTATGCGGTCATCACCGCACAGATTCCTGGCATCTCACAGCAATGATTGCTGGGTACCTCTTTCTCCATATCTGGACTGCTGATAAAGGCAGTTTGAGTAGTCTGTGCATGTGCGGGACTCGTGAATTTTTTGTTTTACAGATTTTTTTTGTTTTTTTTTCTAGGTGGGAGGGCTGCAGTCCAGCAGTCCGATAGGACGAGCCACCCCTGCATGTAAACCCTGATTGAATAGTAGCAGCACGCTCTTAGTACAAATATCATTATTATTCTGTCAAAACATAGTGAATATCAATTATGGTAGGTATCACAGCTTTGGGTGCTGTTTGATTAAGCCTGACATTGTGTGTGTGGATGCAGCTGTGTCTGGCAGCTGTTGTATGTTGCCATTTGTGTCTCCGGGATTTAGTGTTTTAGCCTGGATCCAGGGGAAGGGGGTGGATAAAACTGTGATTTGGGATATTTTGGCAGAGAATATAGTTTGTTTATACATCTGATGAGTGAGATGTGGGAAGGCTGAAAGAATGTGGAATGTGTTCTCTTGTTGGGAGGTTTCTTTTTTTTTTTTTTTTTGATCTGTTTGCTCTCCGATCTTTTCCTGGCTGCTGCCTTGTTGAAAGGGAGGGAATTTAGGCTGAAGTTGCAGTGATGTGAAGATTTGCTTCAGGTGCATTGCGAGCCCCTGGTATGCAGTACACAGAAACACTAACAGAAACAGATGCTCCCAGGTTGCTATGGTAACGGAGACAGAGTGAAGAAAATACTTAATGGCTCTGAGGAGCCTCCGGGATGATTCTCGGCAAATGTTTTTGGTTTAAAAAAATTTATATATAATAAAAGGGCCGTTTTAAAACACATGTACACATACTGATGGTCTCCCAACACTTTGTTTAGCTCATTAAGTTGATTCTTGATAAAAAATAAATAAATAAATACATAAGCACAATTTTATATTTAAAATGTATTTTGGTCCAAACATATTAAAGACTTACATAACAGTGGAAGTCTGAGTTATTGTGAAAGACTAAGAGCACTTGGTCTTGTGCAGAACCCTTTGCAGTGGTCTGGAAGGTGAGCTTGCTTGGACGAGTTGGGCATATGGGGATAGGTGATTCTAGGGGTGTTTGGGGTTGCCAGGAAGTGCTACAGAGTCATCAGATTTCCTTTGTGGAAATATATGTGCGAATGGAAGGTGTGTTGAGTGGTTCACTGGCAGAGTGGCCACTGCATGGAACAGGGCAGATATTGGTTTGGATATTTTAAGAACAGCCTGGAAACACACCACATGAACTAGTGAATGGTATTCTAGCAAAACTGGATGGGTATTGTTGCCCGTGCCTGAAGTACTGATATGTGTGTATGTAAGGATGGAAATATACTTATAACAAATAAGAAACTAGAAGGGTGTCATAATTTACAGTATATGGACTGTATAAATATGCTTGGAAGGAGCTAATAATAAGAATAAGCATTACAGCTTGTGATCTCTCAAATAACTAAGCAACAGCCAAAAAAAAAAAAAAATACAGACAATAGTTATGTAATGTATGATTTTAGTAAATCTACACATAAAGTAAATAACTGGTTTATCCATCAGATTAGGAATGATTTTTATTCCATGGCTAGTGCGGATCTTAGGTTTGTTAACATTTACTAATTTAAATTTGTTATTTCACAAAAACATTTTTAGTATGCCTGACCAAAACATTGGTAAACACTCAAAGTATAAAATTGATAATTTACTTTAAAAGCTCAAACATATACTTTATAGTTAGAGTAAAATTTTAATAGTCACAATAAAACAAAAAATACAGTCTAAATAACCTAAGATGGATTTAACTTTATTATCTTTAAATACCAATGAGTTGCATTCGAAAGACATGCGTAGAATGGGTGTGCCTTCGCTGAAGGTTGGACGTCAAGTTGGCACCTCGGCACCCATAAAAAATCTACTGTCAGTCATTAACAGATTGGAGTTCCGCTGTGGCAACCTCTAACCGGGAAAAGCCGAAAGAAGAACAACAACATCTTTAAATACCAATGGCTTAAATAATTGTAGCAAGAGATCAAATCTACTGAAATATTTAAAATTGAACAAAGCACAGATTGTTTTCCTTCAAGAAACTATTTTAAAACAAATGACAATTACAAATGGAATCCTAAGGAATATATGATATTGGCGCAATCCACTTATAAGACAAAGTCAAAAGGGGTAACAATTTTATAGAAAACAAATGTGATTAACCCAGAAATCATTTATAAGTATGAAGATAAAGAAGGCCTTATGGCATTATTAATAGTTACATATAATAACAGAATATGGACCTAGCCAATCTATACTGGCTCCCAGGCATTGGAAGAGGAACTGTTAAAACCTCTTGGATTTCATTTTCAATAATTATAAGGACAACTTAATATTAGGAGGAGATTTTAACTGTATATTTGATATTTCTGAAACTACAAATAATAGACTGCTGCGTACATCTGCTGTATCAAAAGCTTTAAACAAGTGAGTAGAATAATTTCATCTTGTAGATACTTTCAAATTTAAAGAAGATAAATCTTTGTTGTTTTCCCATCAAGATCACAGATTTTGTACCCAAACTAGAATAGGTAAAATATTTGCTGCCTATGACTTACACTCTAAAATCATTCATTTCTCAATCACTCCCTGCCCCTTTTCAGACCAAAATTCATTGATACTAAAACTTCAAATGGGTACAAACCATTAAACTTTAACTCCAGAATTCCAGCATATATAACTAAAATTAAAGAGTTCAAACTCTGGTTATTATCTGAATTACAGTTCTTCTTAGATATTAATTACACCACAGAGATAAATAAAATAATGATACGGGACTCATTAAAAGCTTACATATATGGTAAAACCCTAATTTGCTATAAATGGAATCAGAGAATGGGATTCTAAATTATTAGATCTACAATCCAAACTTTTGTCAGTAAAAGCTGAAAAAAATCAAAATCAAAAGAAAGTATAAATAGTAAACAATAAATACAACAAAATTCTAACACATAAAACTAGTATAGCTTTAGAAAAACTGAAAATTAATACCTTGGCCACTTCTCCCAAATATCTACATAATGTATCCACAAGAATCAAAATACTTTTAATGTTATTAGCTTTAGATTGTATCTTCCATGAAAAGAAAGTGAAAAATGTTTCAGATATAGGTGACATTCTTGATGCCTATAGAAATCACTGTATGGAACATTTCCAAAAAGAAAATATACATATTGATCAATTAAATCTAGATGAAAAATGTTCTAATATAAAAAAATACCTGAAAATTTAAAACTAGATCTGCAAGCACCCATATCCTACAAAGAAATTCCAGATACAATAAAAGAAGGTAAAAGTAATGAAGCTCCAGGTATAGATGGCATAATTATGGAAATATATATATTTTTTCCTTCAAAGATACTATCCCTCTTCCATAAAACTTTATTAGAAATTCAGTCACAAGCTTTAATACCACCCTCTTGGAGATATTCCTTAATCACACCAATCCTAAAGGAAAACAAATCCCCAAACCTCTGTATCTCATATAGACCTATATCATTATTAAATAATGACTATAAGATATTTATGACAATATTAACAGAATGAAAATACCACTATCCAAAATACGGTTTGTAACTCCCATAAATAATGCATCAAACTGGATATATATATACATAGACACACATAACAATATTAAAAGGACAATTTATCTTATAGATTATGTTAGATTTGGATTCCTTTAGCCTGAAGTAAGCTATCACTGGAGCCAGAACCTTTGTGAATACTCTGGGCGCAGTAGATAAGCCAAAGGGCAATGCAGAGAACTGATAATGAGAATTTCCAGCTCGAAACGCAGATACTTCCTGCAACGTAGTCTTATTGGCACATGAAGGTAAGCTTCCTTGAGATCTAAAGTTACCATCCAGTGATCTTTGCCCAGCAGAGGTAAAAGCTGTTGTAACGTCAACATTTTGAACTTGGGAATGTCCAGATAAGTGTTGAGGATAGATAAATCCAGAATTGGTCTCCACGTGTTCCCCTTCTTTGGTACTAGGAACAGGCGAGAATAAAATCCTAGGCCCCTTTCGGCACAGGAACTGACTGAATGGCCCCTATTTGGAGCAACAGAGAAATTTGCTTGTGAGCCTCTGTTCTTTGAAGAGGAGGAATGTCTGGCATGCCTTTGAAAGGAGGCAAGGTATGGAAATAAAACCTGTAACCGTGGTGAATAATATCCAGAACCCATCTGTCTTGGGTAATTAAATCCCAATTTTCTTTGAAAAGAGACAGCCTTCCCCCCAAAGGTGCTGCCAGGCGAGCGTACTGGCAGCTGAAAAGGCAGGTCATTGGGTCTGCTTACGAAAGGACTGACCCTGCCCTCACAAGTAGTCTGAGCAGGGGAACTCCTGTCCTAGGCCTAAAGAACCCTGAGCTCTGCCCTACCACGTCTAGACCTACCCCTAGACTGGGAATCATAAGCAGGATAAGTCCATCCCTTAGTAGGCCAATTTCTACTAAACCGGAGGCTGCACCTGCAAAAAATCTTTAACAGTTTGCATAGACTTAGCCTTGTCCTCCATTTTCTTCAAAACTGCTTCCACAGGTGAACCAAACAACACATCAGACTGTAAAGGAGCATCCAAAATCCTTGTCTTAACATGCTCAGCTAAATTCTGATCTCTCAGCCAGGCGTGCCTACGAAGAACAGAACCAGTGGCAGCCACCCTGGAGGAGGCCTGCACAGCATCAAAACCACACTGCAAGGAATGTTTACCCACCTGTTCAGACACATGAACTAAATCCTGCAACTCTTTACACTCAATACCTTCAGCCAGAGCATCCACCTTAGATTTCAACTGTGAAAGAAGATAATTCTGATATTTTAACATGTGAAACTGACAATTCAACGCCCTCATGGCTAAAGTGGAAGAAGTATACACTTTCTTACCCCATCTATCCAAAGCCCTTGCCTCTTTATCAGGAGGGACAGGATTTTTAACAACTGAGGCCTTCACACCTTTAGGCCCCTGAGAGACAGTTTCTGGGTCTGCCCTAGGACTCTTAAAAAGATACTTATGAGCTTCAGGCACCCTATAATACCTATCCGGTTTAACTGGGGCAGGAGGCAAAGAATCAGGATTCAGGGAAGCCTCTGCAAACACATCTTCCACCACATTCAAAACAGGAGGTATAGCTAAAGGCCTATGCTGGGGTAAAAACAAGAATTCCCTAAGCCTTTTTCTGTAATCAGAGAAATCTTGACCTTCCCATTTAAAATGCTCCCTCATGGAATGCAGAGTCTCTGAAAATGAAAAATCCTCAGGAGGAGAAGCAGAAAATCATGCACGTCAGCATCAGAATAAGGAGGGTACTCCTGCAAGTCTTCAGCCGAAGACTCAAGCCTCGAGCATTGCTCAAAACTCTCAAACTCAGGTTCCACCCTAGGCCTCTTATCAGGAGGGGGCATAGAACCCCTAATCATAGTAATCAAATCCTCTGCCATTTTAAGCATATGTTTCTTAGGCAAAGATCCTGAAGCACTAGGAGAAACCCCACAGAAGCTAAACTTGGCCTGCCCCTCAAAGAAGCCTTGGAAACTGAAGGGGAGGCTCTAACCACCTTAGGAAGAGAGGGAAGAACAGCCACCTGAGAAGCTCCCTCAGCCTGGCCTACTTCCTGAGAGGATACATCCTGTAACAGTAAAGTCTCCCTGAGACTCCAAAGAGACACCTGGCAAAACCTCCGGCTCCACTGAGCCTTCCAAAGAACCGACGTCTGGGACTGTCGGTTCCTCCACCCTAGGCTTTGCTGCTTTATCTTTGCTTTTTAGCGAAGCGGCGGAGCATCCGACGGCATTTTATAATTACAACGCTTCCCAAACACTAACCTGGCACAGTCTAACCTTCTCTTAATAGTGCGTTTGTTAAATCTAGCACAAGAGCGGCATCCAACAACGTCGTGCTCAGGCCCTAAACAAGGTATACACAAAGTATGGTAATCCCTATGAGGTATCTGTTTCCCACAAGAAATACAGTTATTCACTTTTTCTGACATCCGGTTAAATACTGAGGCAAGAAAAACCAAAATATTCCCCAACGGGTACTTAGCCAACTTTGATTCGGTCTGAAACTCTGACTTCAGAAACTTTCAGAACGCCAACCTGCACTAAAATTGCTTCTGCATCGGACCATGCGGCAAAAAGACTGAGGATATGACGTCGGTCATGCGCATTAGTACCCTGACGCACTGACATCAGTCTAATCGCCCTGACCGTCAGCCATATACTTTGGTATTCGGGCCGACTGGACAGCGGACTACCCAATAGTTAGGACTGCAGCAATGTGGAATGAAGAACATCAATAAATAATGATCAAACTGGATTTATATATCAGACACACACATAACAATATTAAAAGGATAATTTATCTTATAGATTATGTTACTAAAATAATTGGCTTAGGTATAGAGAAAGCCTTTCATTCCCTAAATGGGGAATATTTATTCAAAATCCTAATGCTATTTGAATTTCTTGCATCCTTTGATCATCTCCTAAAGAATATATATATATATATATATATATATATATATATATATATATATATATATATATACACACACATACATATATAAATAATTTAGTGTATGTCAAGTTAGGTCCTTTTACCTCTGAATCTATACATATAACAAAAGGCACTAAACAAGGATGTCCCATGTTACCAATTCTATTTGCTCTGGCTATTGAAATATTAGCAGATTCAATTTGTAATAATATAAAAATCAAAGGAATAGATGCTTATGAACAATATAATTCTAACGTAATGTTATTTGTTGCTGACATATTACTAACATTATCTAATACAAAAGAGACATTAGAAGAATTAGATATATTAACTGACACATTTCACATGACTTCAGGACTCCAGTTCAATAAATCAAAACCAAAGTTTTTATTTTTAAATAAAAAAGGAACTGCAGAATAAGGGGGATCACATCATAGGGAAACAAGAATCAACCTTAAAATATCTAGGAATTGAGTTATACAATGATAATAATGAATTAGTCTCAACAAACTACAATAATATCATCAATACAATTAAAATCTCTGTGAAAAAATGGAACAAAATAATATTAACATTTGAAGTTAGACTACAGTTAATATGGTTTTACTGCCCAAGATCCTCTCTCTCTCTCTCTCTCTCTCTCTATATATATATATATATATATATATATATATATATATATATATATATATCTTTGGCAATACAACTGTTACCAGAAAGGAATATTCTTAAAGAAATAAATTAATGTCTAATAAAATTGTTAAGGTTTCCCAAAAGAAGCAGAATAGCTTTAATACATCATATCAGACCATGGAAACAGGGAGGATTAAACTTTCCTGATACAGAAACATATATAAAAGCATCAATATCTAAAACTATCTCAGACTGGATAAGTTCAAATTACTCTGCAAATTGGAAAGAATTACTAACTGTAATATCAATAAATGAATTTGATTTACAAAAAAATGTTTCAAACAACAGATAAAAACAATTTGCCATGGCACATATTATGTATTAGTATGCAGTAACATAACTAAACCCATTAAAACATGTATGATTAATTATTACATTGACTCATTTAGGAAAATTATTAATGCAAATATTGATTTAAAAATCTGGTTTGATTTTTTAACACCAATATAGTCACAAAAAGCTTTCCACATAAAATATATAGAGAAATTATTAATTCCTGGGAACAGAAAGGATTTGTTTGTTGACTTCAATGTATCAAAGAACTAAACGTTTTAGATATGCAAGTCAAAAAACTACATACAAAATTCCACAACAGGACTGGCTAACTTTACAGAATATTCTGTCATATTCACAAAATTTAAGTAGAATACCTGGGTCCCTATTATTTTAATGAAAGCAATGAACTGCAAAAGCTTTTTAGTCGAATGTCATTATGTGAAATGGCAAAATACCGAAAGCACGGAACAGCAATTGTTTTCTTAGGGAAAAAAATCCATGGGCCATTTTTGGGACTTTGCCATTTCCTCCACTGTGGTGCGATCTCAGAGTTGGTATATTTAAGTAGGGTTGGGAGGCACAGCCCCCCACATCGGGGGGTGTGGAGGTGAAGCCCCCCACTTTATTTTGTGTTTTGATTTTTTTCTTTTTACGGATCAGCGATTTTTTTCCCTGGGACAAATCACTGATCCATGTGTTTAACATTTTGGGTTTTTGGGGATTGTGGGTCGATTATATAGTGTTCGCAATTCATTGCATTTGCTTATATAATATATACCTGAATAATCAACAATTCTTCATTTAAAGAAATACCTACATTTATGAAATACATATATGAAATCATATATAATGATTTTGACATGGGAAACAGTATTTCAAAATTTTTCAAAACATTGATAAACTATAAAACAACACCCAAAACCTCATATTGAAAATATACAACAAAAGGACACTCAATACAGTTAACTGAAGATATTACAACAAATATCATATTATCAATAAAATATACATCCTTTGCACAATACTGGAAAGTTTTTAATTGGAAATGCTTGCACAGAGAATTCTTAACCCCAGATAGAATCAGCAAAATTAGTTCTTCCATAAAAGGAATATGTTGGAGATGTGAGCAAGTACACAATGCAGATTGGAAGCACATTTTCTTTGATTGTGTTAAAATTAAGCTATTTTGGAATGGTATTAATAACTTTCTACAAGCTTTATTTAATGAATCATTTTATTTAACTATAGCTCTTGTATTATTAAATATGAACGAAGGTCCTTATTTTAATAGGTGAAACATGCATCTAGTATGGACTGTACTTGCAATTTCAAGGAAGTGTATAGCAAGAAGATGGAATACAAACACAATACCAACTTTGGAAGACTTCTACAGCCTACTGAAGACCACAGCATTATTGGAAATTAAAATTAAAGAACTAAGAATTTATCCAAAGCCATTTATCAACAACCCTTGGGGAAAAGTCTTATCGTTGATTGACAATATACAATAATTGATCAGACACTTTGATAATGGATTGGACATACTTATAAAGTAAACTGTATACATTTAACATCTGTTATAGTGTCAGGCTAATGTAAATAGTGTACATAGTTATTTAAGATGTTATGTACAAATACTATGGAATTCATTCAAATGTATATGAAAAATAAAAAAAAAAAAAATTGAGAAAAAAGAAAGTGTGTGATGCATGGCAATGTATCCAATGTGTTGACCCAGAATCCTAGCATTGCCCATGAGTCTCATATTTTGCACACATGCTCAATGTGCTACCTCTTCCTGCATGGTAGGATTCCTCATAGTTACTTAGATAGTAAATGCAAATCAGTGTAATGTTGCTAACCATAGTCATTTCTTTAGCTATAGCAAGGCATACACAGAATTGAGTAATCTCCCTTGTTTTGCTATGTGTCTCTTCCCTGTTTTACAGATTAGATGTTGCAGGCTGCCCAGTCAAATCTCAACTAATGAATTCAGTCTTGAGGAGCACTTCAACGCCATCCTGCAGAGCCATAATTTGTTCATTGAGTGCCCGATGCCATTCCCTAATTCGACAGCCCTAAAGTTCCACAAAGATATGGAACAAGCAAAGACAAAAAAAGCACTTTCTCTGTTTCTTAATCTGGCACTCCTAAGTCCACTCTTCATGGTCTGTGATCCTTAACTGCTAAGGATCCCCCCCCCCAAAAAAAGTCACATCCCCAATAGGTTCATAGATTCGTAGGTTCATAGGTGTTTAGTAGGCTAACAACCACAAGGGCCATTTTAAGCCTAGCCATGCATCCCAAGTCTCTGACAAGTTTTGATACCCTTGATAAGTGTAAGCATAGGCCTGGGAGATGAACCATTTACAGGTTACCTGTGTCCACTATAGACATAGGTGCCAGATCAGGGATGAATTTCTGGTTTCCCATCCAATTGTCCAAGTTGCATTTCAACTGGGTTAGGGAGGAACTCTGCTTCACATGAATGGGGAGCCTGTTCCATAAACATGGTAGCCTCTGGGATACATACCTATCTGTCTAGCAGGTCCTATTTATATCTCCTTTTTCTCTCCACTTACCTTAAGCAGTGGTAACTGCCTCAAGTTTTTGTTGCAAATAGCAGATGTATTAAACTATGAACATAGTGTAAACAACCTCATATATCTTAATGTAAGAAAAGTCTTATTATGTTTCATATTTAGCCGATTTCTCCTTGACAAATGCTCTCTATCTACATTTAACTAAATACTTTTTTATATTTCTGTAAGAATTCTATCTGAATACTGTGTTTGCTTAAATTGTATGACTTTGCAACTACTGATCTCTCATTATTTTTATCAACAAGATTATTTTGTTTTTTTTTTCCCTTCTTATACTTGTACATTAATAATGTTTTAATGATACTGTGGAGCTTTTCTCCCCGGGCCTCCACTGAAAATGGAAATATATCCAGTTGGACTAGCCCGGTTAACAAATGTAAAATAAATAAAAAATAAATAAATAAATATATCGGAGGTAAGGTTTAAGTCTTTAGAACTGGGAATTCTGGTATTATTTGTTTTGTAGATATGCAAGAGGTCCATCAGAGCAGGATCTGACAATGCTCTGTACAGGCATAGATCTCCCCTCAAAAGACTGTGGGAGACAGAATACATGGAGAGGCCTTGAGGCGGTCTGCATAGGATATTTTACGTATGCTCTGTATCCTTTTAATGAGGAAACTCTGTGGACCTTCCAACTGTTGGACATGCCTGGTTAGGTACATACTGAAGGGGGCATTGTACTCAATGATAGGTCTGATGAATGCTGCATAAGTGGAACAATGACTTCCTTGGACTTGGATGCAATACCTTTGTTTATAAGTTGCACAACATAGAATGATTTCCTCACCACTGTAGACACATGATGGTTAAAGGCTAGATTACTATTTATGTGTGTCCCAAAGTGTCTGACTACTAGGTCAACTCTCAGGGGCAATGTCCATTCCTCCTGAGCAGTGCTAAAATTGAAGAGCTAAAAAAAAATTTCTGCTTTAAACTATAGCATACCGATTGCTACAAATACAAATGTACATTGTAGCTAGTGGTTTGATACAGTTACCATACCCTCCACTAAGTGCTCTGACACCAGCTATTGTACCGGTATTCATTTATGAATGTTGGTACTGTAATATATCCCAGTCAGCAACTGATGATCTTGTCCCCTAACACCTTGTACCCAGGGTGGCTGCCCCCTTTGTCCGCCATAGCTAAGCCTCTGCTGTCCTGTTCCAGACACAGTTAGCCACTGAGTTTGTGAATGGCCTGTTCAAAGCCCACTTCCATCACCTGGATGAGTGAGGTAGACCTTCAGGATGCTTACAGTGTGCTAAATTCTGCACAGCATGATCATGCATCAGTCTGCTGTGCAGCTGTCACAGCCACTCCCCAATAGTGGCAGTGTAGCTCTCACTATTGGTCTTTCCACCAGTGATGATAGTGATGGTGGTCAGCTGATGGCAGTGGCACAGCAGCTACACTGGCAGGCTAATTCTGCTACACAGCTGTATAGGTGAACACGTAGCCAGCATCTAGACCACACCTATGAGCTGTGACATTCACTACATAGCAATGTGAAGCTGTACATTTCTCCATAGGTCAAGAATAATAATGATTTTCTAAAGTATTATCCAATGTCATTTGTACAGTGTTGAGGTGTTACTGGAGCAAGTGCTAGTTGTGTTGGCAGGCTTTGTCTGAAGTGTAGAAAAGCATGTGCTATGAAGCACACTTAGGGTTATACTGCCATTGTTTCACTGCACCATCATTAAAGAGTGTGATGAATTTACCTTTTCACATGAAAAGCTAGTCACCTTGAAAAAAAAGTCTGCCTTTAATGTATGTGCATAGTGTTTTGGGGGTTATTATTGTCTATTATTTTTTAGATAGAAAGTAAAACCAAGCACTGTCCCTGTCTGTGAAGTGACTTCTGGGTGAGTGCTGTCTAGGGTACTGATGTCCAAAACTTCACTTAAATTTGGAAGGCATCATACAGAAAGTCTCCTCAGGCTAGTGTGGAGAATGTTCCCAGAGATAATAAGGAAGTGCTGGAATGATGCAGGGGAATCTCTTGACATTGACCAAACAGTGCTGTGGGACCTAGACCTTCACTGAAAGGTTCTACCATATGACAGTCTCATGAGGCTTGACTGCCTTCATCTTGGTGCAATCCACATGAATCACTGCAGCATTTTATTTGAGATATATGTGGTGTTTGAGCTGTCTACCACCCATATGGACAGTTCTTTATCCATGTCCAACTGTGGTCCCAATATGTGTGTGATCTTTCCTAGTGTAAATAATGCAGGCTGACATGGATACCATGTGACCAGCCATACTACACAAGTATGCTGTATTCTTCTTGGCTAGTTTACTTCATTCTGTTTTACTTGTCTTCTAGTGCATCAGATTTTTCTTTTTTCTACTCATTTCTTGCATTACTTGCAAATTTGCCCTTTTGGATAATGTGCACGTTCACTACCTATTTTTTATTTTTGTTCTTAATTTAATTTTTACTTATTCCTTCTAATATTTCTGTGATCGTGAAACACATTTTCAAACATACTTTTTGATATTTGGTGTAACTGCTTACCTATACTTTAACTAATTTTTGAACTGTTCTTGAGCTTTCTCCCTGGGTCTATGCTAAAAATGGGTTTCTGACCCAGTAGGACACTACCCAGTTAACAAATGTAAATAATAATAATAATAATAAATCCTCATGGCGTAGTCCATGACCTCCACCATTCTCACATACTAGCGAATTTTCTCATGTACACACTGCAGTATAACCATCTCTGCCTCACTTTCAGGGAAAGTAGTCTAGGCATGAAACAAATCGCAACATATCAGATGCTGGACAGCCAAGGCCTTGAGAGCCTCTGGAGTTAAATGTGAAATATGGCTTCAACTGGCACCTCTGTCTACAGGTGTGACAGTTGGTACTGCTACCTGCAAGAGAGAAGTTTTCTCATTATGGGATTCGGGCTGTGCACAAAAACAGGTGTTGAGCTACATGGTGTGTGTCCCCTGCTGTAATTTTATTTCCTCACTGCACTGAGTGTATGAGCCTGTGTCACTGCCTCACTGCCTACAGAGTTATCTATAGGTTATGGAGTAGGTACCCTTTGCAGCGGTGTGTCACTGTCCTCGACCTGTGTCATAAGTATGAGAGTTATGGCACCAACAGTGACAACCATTCTAGGCCAACATCATCATGCTGAAGCACAGGAAGTGGTTGTCCCTGGTACTCACCCTGTGAAGAAATATATCAAGATGAGTTTAATGTTGTTAATGTGAGCTATGGCTCTTAGAATGATTTTTCCATAAAGGTATGATTGATATACATACCATGCAATACCTGTTGAGTTTGTGCTACACCTGAAGTTGAAGTAGGTACAAGGGCATCATGCCGAGTACAGCTCAGCAGAACTTGGTAAGTGCCCGATTATGGTTCCTGTAGTGGCATGCTAGTACTCGTGTCAACACCTCCTGAGATTCTTCTCTCTATATGGGGTGATGATCTTTATGCAGATGAGAATGCGGTGAGAATACACACCTTATCCAGTGCTAAATGTTGGAATATGGAAGGGCCATCACCAGTATTACTACAGCCAATTGCATTCTGCCTAGCTTTTGTCCTGGCACATCCCACCATGTCATTAGCTCTTTTCCTAAACTGTTACAAGGTGTGGTTCCTCCCCCCTACAGCACTGATGTTAGCCACCACTTGATTCCACATTTTAACTTCTTTTTTCCCAAAAACACATTTTCCATCTGTTCTTATGGGATTCTCACAGGATTGAAGTTGTCTGTCCTGTGCCTTGCTCATGCAGCTGCAACGTTTTCTAACCTGCAAGTACATGTTAAACAGCTGTAGCTTCCTCACATGTAGGTAACTTCAAATTTTATGGGTAACACATGTTACTGCATAATTACAACATAGCACAAGCACAGTGAAACGTTACTTCTGAGTTCTGGGTGCATCTTTTCTTTGCACTACTGTCTCTGTTATGCATTATTCTGTTGTAGTTTGTGAGATTGTGTATAGTAAAATGTATGCCTGTAAGTGTTTGCTGTAAAGGGGTGATACAGTGATTAATTTCTCACGAATGTCGTCACATAAAGGTGGCCTGCAGTGAGGCCCTGGGAATTTTCCATTACCAGAAACCAGTGTCTGCAGCAACCCACTTTAGAAATTAGACAGCACTGAAGATGGTACGTTAAAACATTCCAAATTTTTTATGTACAAGTGTACAGATATTGCACTTTTTCTTGCCTTATCAGCAAATCCAAAGCTAATCCTAATGATTTCATAGTAAAATGTACTGCAGACATCCTTTTCTCTGTAATTTCATTTTCGCTTTTTGATTTTGAAACTTTTTCAGGTAATTCACGCTTTTGCTTGGTTGTTACATAAACATGGACCCCAGTGACATTTTAAATGGTGAACTGTACAAGACTGCCAAAAGTTTGGTAAGATTTATGAGATTATTATGCAAATGCAGCTTATCTATGCTTAGCTCCATGAATCAGGCTGAAGTGTAAGTGGCTCCATTGGTGTAGCCATCTTTATGTCGCTGTGGACAAGCTGCGCCTCGCCTGTACCCACATATACCCACTGTGCGAGCCACACCTTAGCTGCATGATGCATTTAGGTTATGCATTTTTATACATTCATATGCCTTTCTGTTCCAGCACTAACCCAACTCAGCTGTGGATTCCCAACTATCCTTCCTTACACTGGACAGTCCCTTCATAGACAGTGTCAAAAGAAAGAGCTGGGATATGGCAAATATGTTGAAACCCTCATTCAAGAAGTATTTTGTATCCTACCTGGTCCTGCTGCATAAACCATTGTTTTCTGTATCTGAATCACCATCATGTCTGCCCAACAACGGAACAAAACAAAATTCTTGAAAACTCACCTTTCATGTAAGCAAAAAAAAAAAAAAACTGCCATAAAAATATCATGTTTCTCTTTGAACCTTTTATAAGAAATCAACCTTAGCACAGTACATGGGCTGGGCCGAGTGATGACACATTCTATCACAGTGTGCAAAACTCCCTTATATTCTAAAGCTTGTACTCATAATTCTCATTTTGAACCTTAATAATCCATGAAAGCCCAGGGTCAGGACCCAAGCTGGTCTGAAAAAGAGACCAAAATGTTTCCTTATGTGCTGCAGGAGTTGTACCTACAGAAGTTACAAAAGGCCTCTGTTGGAGGCACCTGGAAAAATACTCAAGTAAACTGAGCCGGGATCACCTGTTTTCAATGACAGTGATCCCCCTGGTCAGGAAAGCAATGCAGGTCCATGTGCAATGAGCTGCAGTGATGTGGAGGGACCAGCTGCCTGGGTGGTCTATGGAAGTACAGGATAAAAGATCAGAGTTTTGTAGTAAGTATACCATTTCTTATATATTACCAGTATCAATGTACATATTTAGCTTAAGTGTTATGTTGTTTATATATATATATATATATATATATATGTGTGTGTGTCTGTGTGTGTCCGCGCGTGTGTGTATGGGTCTACTTCTAAACTTCAAAGTTTCAAAACATTGAATTTCTTATGGTCGAAACCACAAGATCAAAGTTTTAAAACTTCAAACCATTTAAATGGAGATAGCCGTACAGCGGGGAATGGTATATTTACCGTTTTCCTCACTGTAGTGCAATCTCAGAGTTGGTATATTTAATTAGCAGGTGGTGTGGGGTGTGCAGTGTGCTTGACCCCCTGGAAAAAATGTAAAAAAATATTTTTTTTTTGGTTTTATTTATTTTTTTTGTATTTAAATTTTAATGTTTCAAAACTATGATCTTATGGTCTCAACCATAAGAAATTCGAAGTTTTGAAACTTCAAAATTTAGAAGAAGACCCATATGTATATGCACACACACACACACACACACACACACACACACACACACACACACACACATATATATTTTATATACACTGTGCAGTAGTACTTCATTGCTTACGCAAAGTGGTATAATAACACAAGTGTGTGAAACACAATTATTCAGGCTCAGGGTTGTTGTAAAACGTTGGTAGTGCTCTCATTCGATTGTTACTTTCCAATTACTTGTTGTACAAATTTTCATTTTCTCTATTTCTAAGGTATTTCATTTCAATCAGACTGTTTTCCTATACTCATGATACTTGTGATTTATGCAGATGTTTATAACTCAGTCTGTCCAAATTTTTATGTAGAAATGTATTCTGAAATGGATTAGTTATATTTTACTCTACTATGAAGACTGATATTGATGATGTAGTTGGAGCTCTACAAAAGATTCTTCCATTTCAGCAGTGGATCCAGATAGACACCACAGCTGGCAGAGGAGGAGTGGATGTTGTGTAGTAATGTTTTCAAGTACATAACAGTGGTTTAGCTTTGCAATATGCTGTAGGCCATGGTGACTGACAGCAATAAATAACGAGGACATCCTTGCAGTGTCACAGAAATACAGGGAATGATAAAGACACACATTAAATTATGAACATTAATGGGAGTAATAATTCCTCGCAGCTTGGACCAGACACTTGAAAGTTGTTTGTAACCAAAGCAACACCTGCAAGCATACCTCTCAATCTCTCAGAGCATAAAATCTGGACAAAGCCACAAAAAATGTGGGGCTAAAGGCCACAAAATAGAGGCACTTTTTAAATATTGCTCTTACAATCATAGAAAGTTGATAAAACAGTTTTTGCATTAGCATGAATGTTCTGAAGAATATGAAGTCTGAAAATCAAATGTCTGCCATTATTTTCTTACCTCAGTCCTCAATGATTTCCCAGAAAACTACAATTTTATTAGAAACAGACCAAAAATATCAATCAAAAATCTGGACAGTCTGTAAAAATCTGGACAGTTGAAAGTTATGCCTGCAATGCATTGGCCTTCCTAAAATTGAATATCTAGGCATGCACACAAACACACACACACACACACACACACACACACACACACACACACACACACACACACACACACACACACACACAGCAATGAAGGATAAAAGGTGGGAGTGAGGAAGCAGGTGGAGGAAGGTGCTTTCATAACTTAAGCTGTATTAGCAAACCTAGTTGAAACATGAAATTCAGCAGCTCTTTAAGGCACAATGCAAACACATTCAGAACCAGTAAACTCTCTTTTTCCCTTCTTTTTATCATATCTCCACAGCTCCGTAGGAGGTTGCATGTAACAGCATACAGTAGCCTGCCTGGTGCCTCGACCTTGTTGTTATGAAAGTGCTGCACAAAGGAAAACAATACATATGTATACAACATAAAAAATAAAATGGCATTGCTTAACTAAGTAAACATTTTCAACTTGTCAGGCTGTCACAGTTACAGCATTAATACGTGGTCAGATAATATCCTCATTGATGTTTATGTAACTTTATTATCTGAATCAGTCAAGTGGAAGGAAATGTAGCATGTTACTAATAATTACTTTGAAAGTGAAAGCATATCTGTCCACGAATCAATACTTGTCAGTAATTATTGAAAAACGACTTCATTGCAGATTGCTTATGGCATTTAATTAAGGAAATTAATATACAGTTAATCAATCATATTACAAAATAGCAAAGAAAATACAACTGAACCTCAACCAATACTTCTCAGTATTTACTCACTGCATTTCTTCTCTCATTTTGTTTCATTGAAATAAATGCATTTGTACTTAACACTTATGAATTCTTTGGATTTCTCCCTCAATGTCTTTCTAGCTCTCTGTTTTATTTTTTTTTTCCTTTTATGTTTTGTCTTCTGGAGAAACTTGAGTGCAAGTTTCCTAGGTGAGGCACAGATTACAACCTCCCACTGCCCTCCAGGGACTGTTCCACAAGGTAAGGGGTGGCTCCACCAAAGGCTGGATCAGGCACAAGGCAATCTGGGTAGCTACCTAGGGCCTAGCTGGCTGGAGATGGGGCCTGAAGAAAGAAAAAAAAAAAAGAAAGAAACTTTATATTACTCACTCAACTGATTGCCGACTACTATTTCTCAGGCTTTTTGGGTCTAACTCTGGAAAGTCTCTCTCTTTCTCTCTCTCTCATTGGTTTAACTGCAGAGCCAATGCCACAAATTTGATTGGATCAAATGTAGCACCAATGAGAATTAGGCTTTCTTGAGCTTTACAAACACAGTTGTTTTGCAAGCTCAGTTTTGCCATGGAATTGCCATTGTTGGGACATGGATTTTTAGAGTATCACCACAGACTGGATTAACATTTTTTGGTGTGTGTGAATTGGACTAAATTAACTTTTTTTGCACTGTGGAAATGGATTGGATTGCTATTAGAGGAATTTTAAAGCATCTTTAGTGGAACATGTGTGTGTGTGTGTGTGTGTGTGTGTGTGTGTGTGTGTGTGTGTGTGTGTGTGTAAGAGATCAGAGCTACCTTACCAGAGGAAGACTATTTTGTTAAGTAACAGAGAATTAACAATGGTAGTCAGAGTTTCATAATAATGCCAGTCATTTATTAGAGTTCAAAATAATTATTCTAATTATGGTAAACCCGCGGACATGGTCTGGTTAAATGACTTGCACAGATTCGTACAGTAGGCAAATGGAGGTGGAAAGAATCAAACACTGTACTTTTGACTACAGAAGACGCTTATTAATCCTCTACACCAACTGACAGATCTTCATTAATTTCTTCAATTTGTTAACAAATCACTCAGGAATTTAGTCAGTCAATAATTCCACTTATGAGTTTCATGGTTCTTATTGTTCAGAACTGTAAGTCTATGCAACATATTTTGCTCTGTTAAGTTTTTAAGTTAACTGGAGTTGCCTGGCCTGAAATCAAAAGTACAGCATCTGAATCCTTCCTCCTCAATTTGTCTATTGTGTGACTTTGAGCAAGTCACTCAGACAATGATCCTGGGTCATCCCTGAAAAAAACCTCATTGCTCAGTGGATGTACCAAGTGATAAAATTTGTCTATTTTTTGGGCCTTTTCCCCCATTACTTTTGGGTTTGTTAAGAATTCCCAGGCAAAGAAGTTGAGATGTGTTTTGGTCTATTCCTTGAAAAATGTATGGCTTTCTGGCACATTATTATGGATTGTAGTCATTAAATAATGAGAGACACATGAGTTTCAAGCTCTGTGTCCTTCAGGATGAGGCTTGTTTTTCTGCCAACTTTCTAAATATATAAGATGCATATTTAAAATATTTTCTTTTCTCTCTGACTCTTAAGCTAAGATGCTGGATGAGCATGGGGGTAAAATGGGTTGCACTATATGTTTTTCACAGCAGGGAGCTGAAATATACTTCTCAGTTATTATTTATGCATTTGTTCATTCATTTGATCACAAGTGAACTTCAGAATGTATGCAGTATTACAAGGGGCTGTAACTGATGCTCACGTGTGTGTGTGTGTGTGTGTGTGTGTGTGTGTGTGTGTGTGTGTGTGTGTGTGTGTGTGTGTGTGTGTGTGTAAATACTTTGTTCAAGGTGTAAAGGAAGGAACTGATTGTAGTAATCTGGATCATCATGATATGTGCCATGTTACTTGGGTACGAACCTTGTTTTGTTGATTGTTGACAGTGTGTTTATTATTTGGCTGTAAATTAGCCGGGAAGCATGAGGTCTACATGTTTCATGTTACATTATTAACTGTAAATGCATTTTTAACTTTTTCTTCAGGCATATGAGTGTAAAATACACTGAAGTTGGCTACAACAATTTGTCTGGTACTTAGTGCAGTTGAGTCAGGCTATGAGCTGTTAATGAGCTGCTTCCAGGAGTGCAGGGGTTGACTCCCTCAGCCTTTCTTTGTCTAGACTGTGACTCTGATCAAGTCACTTCACAAGACAGTGATCCTGGGCTGCCCTTGAAATGAGACCCTTCTCGCCAGTAGGCTGTCCCAAGCTGTTAACAAATGCCTTACACATTTGTCGTTTGAATTCCTGCATCCTTCAGATAACTGCTAATTATGCTATTTAACTGTGATTCTTAGCATACATATCTCCTGCAGTATAATTAGTTTCTAGATGCATTTTCAATAAATGTAATTTTCAAAGAAAGGGAAGCTTTTTGTTGCTCATTCTAATTCTGTTTTCAAAGTGTTTTGTTTGTTCATCAAATGGCTTTCAGTGTTTCTACTGCAAAATTTTAATAAAGGTTTTTAATTAAATACAAATCTCTGTGATTATTGTAGAAGTAAAGAAGAATAGTGTGCATGCTGACATGTTTGGACAGTGTTTTATGATAATGGGGGAGGCAGTCAAATAATGGGATTTTGGCAGAGCTGGGGGATGGTCCATTGCCCTGCCTAGGACCCTATTTGACCATGATACAGCTCTAACTCTACAGCTGTTGGCTCCCCATAGTGTGGCAGTGTGATAAACCAGGATCAAAAGTTGCAAAACCTGCTAGAGAATGAGGCTGAGTGGGTCATGGAGAGGCACTGGTGACTATACAAATCTCTCCTCCAGAATGTACAAGGTCCACTTTTATTCAGTCAGCTCCTGTCGTCAAGCCATTGGAGGGTGTAACCCTCTCACCATCAGGGTTACCCTACTTAGGCCCATCAGGACAGGGGGATGTTTGAAGCCCTCCATACTGGGATAAGTACAACCCTTCAGACCTCCTTTGATTCATCCCTTGTGGGTGTGTCAGCCTGCCTGTCTGCCATCTCCCCCTCTCACTGTTAGACCACCATAGTGTTCCTGTTTGTCTTGCCTGTCATTTATGTTTCCTGTCAAAAATGTGTTAACTCTTCCCTAACCCTGCTCTGCCACACCCTGCCCTTCTGCCGTCCCCAACTTCCCATATTAAAAATACTTGAAAATGGGGGTAAAAATATTGTTCAACCTCTCCCATGTCCTCAATGTTTTCCTTTTGTGTGTCCCTTGTCTGCTCTGACCCCTATTTCTAGCTATCCTGTCCTTCCATTTCCAGCCTTATAAAAGTCATAGCAGAGTGTCCATATAAGGACAAACACAAAGTATATGAAAGCCCTTACATAGTTTTGGTAAGCCAGCAATACAGAGCCCATCTTTGTACAGGATCTCATGGAAATTCTAGAGCGATCAGATCAGGCTCACACCTGTAACCTCTTGAAGAAAGTTATGATAGCATCCCTTCTTTTCCTGAATGTCCACCTGTATCATGTGCATGGAACTTCACATATAAGAATGAACAACAGCCGAAGCAGAAGACATCATAAGTGCTAAGAGAATGGAGAAGAGAGAGAGAGAGAGTACTGTGAACCCTATGTCCCTTGAATAACAAAAACAAACACATTTTTTTACAGCACTACTTCATAGCTTTATTTTAAATGCAATGTAAACATTTTCTTTTCCTCCGTTTGAAGTTGCACAACTAATGTGAGTAATTAGGTAAATAAAACTTTAATTAGTGCAAAGAGGAAAAGCATCTTGGAAGCAAAGAATTTATAGGATAGGATTTAAATGACTTTTAGTCCTTTCACTGGAGCTATTGCAGCATCTCAAAGAATGTCAATAGGGTGAGCACACCAGCATGCATGTGGTCATTGTTAATAAAGAAAGTTAAATCTGCATACAAAACTGCAATATATTCCAAATCCTAATGATTTTGGTAATTGCAGAAACAGATGTGGAAGCAGCAGGCATGTAGGCGTTCCTCTCTCATTCCTAAGTAAACATGAGGTACCCTGTGTGTACCCACCGAGAACAGACCTTACGCTAGAAAAGAAATAACGCAGTTCCTTGTATGCATGGTATAGAAGGGATATAGTCATAAGGAAACTAGATCAAACACTGAGCTAACAAAATGAAAAATGCTGTCTCGTGTGGAGAAAAAAAAGTCAGTGTTTTTCAGAAACAAACAAACAATCAAAAAGCAGCACCATTAAAATGACGTTGGACTATTTAGAATTGTGGGTGGGAGAGGGAAGGTAGTTGTGGACTAGGGTGACACCTCTTTGCTGTAAAATATAGAATACTGTGTAAATAAAAAATAAACAACTGCAAATACAGTACTCTTTAAGTATCCCCCAAGTTTCTCAAACAGAAAAAAAAATCCTAGATCTTCTAAGGATGCATAATAGGATTATGACTATAATTAGCAACTCTCTGTAGAACTTATAAAGTTCCTCCTGATTTTAACAAAATGCACCTAGCCGTGTCAACAAAAAAATATTTATCCAACTGATATAGAAACGTACACCATATATTTTCTGAAGGGGGGAAAATTAATTGAGGCCATCAATATGGTTGTCTCCTGGCAAGTGAAAGGGACTCTGCCCACCAAGAGACAGTTACTTCCCATTGTCATGCATAATATCAGAAGCCATGATAATAACTAACAGCTAAAATTCCTGTATGTGGTAGATGCTGCCTGGGCCAGTTTACAAAGATTGTGTTGGATTTGTGAAAATTAGGCAAAGTACTGATGAAATCTGCACCCAGATAGGCAGGTCTCAAGCTGTAGAACAATTTACAGTTCCTAAATATGCTGTCCAATTGGAAATGCCTTATTCCTAGATTTTAAAATTGGTCTGTACCAGGTTTCTTTGATAGGGTGACAAGAGAGAGACAGAAAGAAACACTGCCTGCAAAAACAATGGAAACAATAAGCAGTAGTGAGTAATGCCATTGTAGTGCCAAGGCCAGGGGTAATGCCCTGTAGAAGTATACAGACAGACTGGGGTTTAAATGGAACCATGGAAAACCCGTTCTTAAATTTACAGATAGATGACACTTGGAAATAGGTGATTAGAATCGGTTTACTCCAGCCCTTCACTAGCTTTCTGATAGGAAGCAGGGAATTCATTGTGTATAAAGAAAACCTTACTGCAATAGCTATCTGAACTGTCTACAAGGTTTCATTGTGATTAGCTCAGCAAACAGAATGAGCATAATATTTACCTATTCTAGATGCTAAAATGAAGAATGTGTGTTGGATTTCTAACTTCTCATGCTTATTTTACAGCAGGTCTTAAATTTTTGTGTGCGCTTTGAGGATACTTTATAAATGACAGAAGATGGCATGTTGCAAAGCACAGTTACAACATATCACATTATAATTCCAAGGTTACACATGAAGTGATTCTAGAGGAGGACAGCTTAGATACACATACCAAAGGATTAAGAAAGCACCCCAGAGCTTAAGGTAAGTGCTGCAGTAAAAAGGGTCTGTTTATGCAACTAGGAATGAACTCATTAGCAGCTAATTTGCATTTCTATGAATCTCTGTTAATCAGCATTTTTCTGCAGTAGTTAATACTGGTGGTCCAGGCATTGCGTTAGTAGAGATATTCTCCCTTCATTCACTCACACGTACATACACATTCAAAAAACACTCACATACATACTAAAGACCTCTGACCTGTTCTGAGTAATTAGGAAACCATTAATGTCGCTTCTCAAGCAAATTATGATTTCTTACAGTCAGTCAATAGGATCATAGGAGATTACTAGGCTAACTTCACAGATGTCATTTTAAGCCTAGCCGTTTCAACCCAATGTATTACCATAGAAGCACTAGTCAATACTCAAGATTGCATTTAGTGATGACTGCCCATGTCCAGAAGGGATGTGGGCACTATCCCTGGTAAGAATTTATGGTGCCTCATCCACTCATCCATGTTCCTCTTGAAGTGTGTCATAGAGGTGCTCTGTTTCACATGAATTGGTAGCCTGTTCCAAATACGTGGCAGATGCTGGGAGATAAATTTGTCCCTCTCACATGTCCTATTTAAGTCACAGGCTAGATTTATGTCCTTGGAATGGGTAACCCTAGACCCATTTCATTTACGGATATGCAGTAAGTTCATTAGGTTTGGTTTGCTCTGAAGGCCAGCCATACGTCTATACTAAGAAGTCTATATGATACGGAGTATAGTGACAGGGACTTCAGTAAATCTGTGTAAGTCACATCCTGGAGGCTCTTGATCTTCTTTGTTAGAAACCTCTGATGTCTGTCTAACTGCTACAGGTGCTTAGTATGGTACATACTGAATGGGACGTTATACTCAATTTTGGGCTGCAGACATTAGATTTTCATTCTTGTTAGTATTTATAGATTGCATATAGATGCCAGAATTATTAAAAAGTTACTCTTAACTTTTTAAGTGAATCCTGGTAATAGTTTAAACACTGTCCTAGTGTTACTCCCAGCTTTGTACAGAAGCCTCTAACCTCTGTGCCTCTTGACTGATATACTGTTGTAAGCATTAGATGATGCTGTACATTAGAATTTTATACTTCTTATTATGTTAAGAAAAAAAAACTACAGTATTTATATACATTAGCCTGCTAGGAGATGGTAGATGGTTCTAATTGCTGTGTTATGAGTGACCTGCACCTGTCTCCTCAAGGCTTTCATATATTGCCTAAATCCTTGTCTACCCATAGTGCCTTTTTTAGGCAATACCCATAATCTAAAACTTCAAACAACAACAAAACAAAATCCAGATAGCATAAAGATATTGCTGCTCAACATTAGGAGGCTTAACAAAAGCATACTTAGACACCAAAGGTGAGTGTTTTGCCATATTCTTAACAAAACCTTCACCTCCAGACTCATTAGATGAGGTAATGACTTGGAACTTCTTGATGTCCCTTATCATATCATAACTGCCTATAGGACCTCCTCTATGTCCTGCTCAGTCTATGCATCTTACTTAAACATGGAGTCCCTGTGCATTAAGCCAAACACCATTCTCCTAGGAGACGTCAACTATTCCACCATCAACTGGGAAACATATACTTCCTCAAACTTGTATTACCAGAGATTTCTAAACTTCTTCTTCTTCTTCTTCTTCTTCTTCTTTCAGCTTTTCCCAGTTAGGGGTCACCACAGTGGATCACCTGTCTGCTCATGACTGGCAGTGGAGTTTTACAGTGTTGAGTTGCCAGCCCGGCATCCAACCTTCCACAGAAGGCACACACATGCACACACTCACACCTAGGGCCAATTTAGAGTGTCCAATCCACCTACAGCATGTCTTTGGGATGTGGGAGGAAACCGGAGCACCCGGAGGAAACCCACATGACCACAGGGAAGACATGCAGACTCCGCACAGAAGACACCCCAGCCGAGGATCAAACCGGAGAACCTCTTGCTGTGAGGCAGCAACGCTAACCGCTGCACCACCACGGCCGCCCTAGATTTCTAAACTTCATAAACTTCATAAATAGAAACTCCCTTGACCAGTTAGTCCACATCACCACCAGGTGAGATAATATCCTGGAAATGGTTCTTAACATTATGGGACACCTCTGCTCCCTACCTATTATAACCTCTTCCCTGGTCAAATCAGACCACAAGTCAGTCACATTCAACTTGAGACTGAAGCCAGATACATCTTCCAATACCTCAGTGTTCATAGAAATGCAAAAGCTAATCTACTAACATTTTGTGATAATCTGACTAAATTCAAAAGCCCCTTCCACCTCAGTGCTTCCACTGTTTCAGCAAAACCCTTTACAGGCAAGTATTATGCACATATAAATAGATGCGTAGATGCAGCTGTCCCACTCAAAAAAAAAAAAAACACAATGCAAAATTCAAAAATAATCCCCTATGGTGGAACAGTAATATAGACAGCCTCTATGGCAAATAGAAAAAAAAATCATCACACTTAAATTAAAGCCAAAAATACCCTTACTCAGACTTAGGGGACACACCAATCTACTAGAGGACAAATTTAGCTCCATCTTCACGGTCTCCTCTCCACCATTCTCAGATCAAATACCAACATCTTCCCTCCTTCCTCAAGTTTCCCAGGAACACATTCTCAGGAAAATATCTAAGGAAGACAGTAGGAAGAAATCATGAAGGTACCGTGAAGTGTAAACCTTTGTGTACATGTAATGGTAACCTTTTGGGATTCACAAACAGACCTAGCATGGTTCTGCACAGTTCTCTGACATGAAGATGTGTAGCACCTCATAAGGATTGCTCCATATAGTTGTGCTGAATGCCAATGAAGCAGTTTGGTTGTGAGGCACAGGCCAACCACCTCTATGAAGGCATCTACTCATTGAGTGATTCAAATAATTGCTTGGTCATGTAGATCAGCACAGCTGACTCCACCATGTTGTGAACAGAGGTAAAAGGCCATGCTCAACTTCTTAACATGATCAGTGGGGTGGGGGAGCCACTAGAGAGCAGCTATTTCTGTATAGTTAAGTGCCACAATGACACTGGCATCAGTAGGGAGATTGGAGAGTGGGATGTAAACATTACACAACAGGGATTCTACAAGTGTGCCATAATGTCACTTCAACTGTTATGGGTAATGGGTGGGTGTGGGAACAACAGGAAGGTGTACAAGTCAGGGATAGGTACTGTGTGTGTGTGTGTGTGTGTGTGTGTGTGTGTGTGTGTGTGTGTGTGTGTGTGTGTGTGCGTGCGTGCGTATATAGGAGAGTGACTCTGAGAAGGGATGACAATGTCTATACAAATCAGAAGTAAACTACCAAGTTGTGTAGAACAATGATCTGCACATCACTGTAGTAACTACAATTCAGAGATACGCAGATTAGCAGATAATGAGATCTTTCTTCATCGCAGCTAACTACAAAATGCTACATTGTGGGAGCAAGGCACTTTTAATACGAGTCATATGGCTTGGACTAGGCCCTTAATTGAATTCCTGAGACTGTCTATGGGGCCAGATAACATACCCGAATCCCTACTGGCTAGCCTGAAACATGAATTGTCAGACCCCCTACAGAGAGTATTCGAAATTAGCTTCAAAACAGGCTTTTGTGCCAGATGAATGGATGACAGCAACAGTCATTGTCTTGCAGAAAAGTGGTACTAAAACAGACCATGGTATTTACAGATCCACAAGCCTGAAAAACGTCATCTGTAAAGCTATGGAAAGGATCATTATAGAAGAAATAAATAGGGATATAGGTGACCTACAGACTCTCAACCCAGTCCAGTTCAGATTCATCAAGGGCAAGTCCTGCCTACTTACCCTTGCTGACTTTTTCAAAAAAGTCACTCAGACAAAGAATGGGGACAAATCTGCACATTGCTTATCTGGAACTTGCAAAATCATTTGACACCAACCCACCCTCAGGCATCATAGGGAGGGGCTCTGCTTCATGTAAATGGGAAGCTTGTTCCAGAGAAAGAGTAGGAGATGTAGCTATCTCTCCAGCATGACTTGTTCATGTCAGAGGCTAGGTTAAGATCCCTGAACTGAGTGACCCTTATACAGTTTGATTTGTGAATGTGTAGCATTTCCATCAAAGACTCTGATGAAGTCCCTGAGGTTTTTGTGGATGAAAGCACTCAAGTTGATTTTTACAATAAAATGGAAGGTATTTTAATCAGCTTGCTTACCTGTTATTCATCTGTCTTATTCATCCATTTGGTTGTTGAGTTTGAATTGGGAGTGATCATTCCGTTGAACTGTCAGTCTAAAACGAGTGAGAAGGTCACTGAAAAACCAATCAGTAAAAACAAAATGAAAACTCCAGCAAAACTAGAACTTCTACTGAGTGACCTCGTGTCAGAGGCACATGGGATATATGCAAATGATCCTTATGACCATCAGGTGTTTCAGCTCATTGGCAATTCCAAATGCCCATAAATTGTTTCGTCATTTTACTGGACAATTTAAGGCCATTAAAGCCAAACCCTACTAGCTGTGGATGAGGAATAGGAAATTTACACTGGGCCTGGCACTCATGTCCCTTAGAGACAGAGGTAGCTTATAATTGCCTGGTTCTCAATAACCTATTTGGATGCAGGACATCTTTATTCTTTTGGGAAAACATGGCTTGGCTAGGCTTAGAAAGCCCCCCCCCCCCAGGTCATTAGTCTAGTAACAATCTTTGAATCTATGAATAGTTTTGTGAAGCTACATATCTGTGCTAATGAAATACATCACTTTTCCAGCAAAAGTTGATGTTTTTTTCCAAGGCAACTGTAATATTACTGAAACTCAGGATGTTTAATTCACACATTTTACTGTTTATGCATGTGGTACTGCAGATGAATGCACAGTTTTAAAGACTAGAGTTCACTTATGGAAGCTTATAAAAAGGAGTAAATACATTTTAGTTCTAGTGGGCTAATTGCTGTATATATGTATGTATACAAAAGATAATCACATCTTTGTTACACAGATATTCCAAAAACTTGACAAATAAGTTTGACAATGAAACATAGGCAATGTAATGCACATGTTCTGAAACATAACTTTGCATAACTTTGGGATAAGTAAATTAAGAAAATCATATTTTTTGCAGGGTGGCAAGCCTCCCTGCACTGATCATGTTGGGGGAGGGGATACAGCCCCTCACACCCTCTGCTATTAAAAACACCTACTCTAAGATTGCACAATACCAAGTAGAGGGCATATTCCCCAAACCCTGGTATCATAGCAATCCTGCACAAAAGTCAATTGATATCTATATCTATCTACATATGTATGTGTGTTTACAAAAAAAATGACATAAAAGGAGAAAAAGGATAGGGTAGATGTAATTCCATTTGACAGACTGGAGGGCAAGACAGAGGCTGGAAATTATTGACCTATCAGTCTCTCCTCAGTTGTAGGTAACTCACAGAATTCCTGATGAAGAAAAGAGTGCTTGAATGTATAAATGTATGGAAGTAGGCACCATTGGAAGAATAAATATATGGAAGTAGGTACCATTGGAAGAATGGATTCACAGTACAATGACTATGTCAGACAAATTGACTTCTTTAGTGCATTGATCAGGGCATGGTTATGAGGGGGTTTGGTTGGGTTTTATTTTCTCTAAATTTGAATAAATTTGAACTATGCATTGTTATGTTAGTAAATGTGACCTCATCTCATGTTTTGATTCATATCAATATCATATTGGTTCTAGGAAGCAAAGCAATCCTTCATTCAGTCAAACATTAACTCAATAATTAAATAAAATAAAGAAAGGAAATATAACATATATGGAGGCAAAGTATTAACAACAGTAGGATTATCATATCTTATGAATTAAAGGTAAACAAGGAATGCCTGAGAAGGAGAAAGCAGCAAGGGTGCTGGTATAATAAAGGACGTGAAGGAAAAGGCATCAATTGCAGAAAAGGTGAAGTTTTCAGCCATCTGTTAAGACAGGTGGTACAAATTCATAATCTAGAATTTTCTTTGCTTTCTGGAGTTCTCATCTTCATAAAGCTGAAGGAAGGGACCAGATGTCATATAATGAGAGAGAGACTAGCAGAGAGACCAAAAAGTAAAAAGCTTATCTTGTACTGAAGATGGTAGAGAATGGATATCATATAAACTTACAAGTACTTCAAGGAAACACCATCTTCCTGAAACAGATGTATCTCAATCAAGAGACACTATCTGAAGGTGGAAGGTGAGTGTCTCAGGAGAGATGTATGGATATTTTACTTTACATAGATACTGGTGGGGGATTCAAACTGTATTTAAAAATGCACTGAAGAGATGTAATCATGTTCTTATGAGGGGTGAGTGAAAGCTGAGTAGGGTCTGTGTCTTATCTGTTTGGTAGGGCTATGACATTATCTGCCACTGACCTCTGTTTCTTATGTAAAACAAAATCTTTTAATGATGTGCAATTGCAGCACACTTCAACATAATAGCTGCATATTTCACAACCAAGTGTAGGTAAAACCACTGCAGGCCCAGAATTACAGTATAGAAGCACATGTATCATGAATTTGCAGCAGCCAGAATCTCTTGCGTCACTGTATGATGCCATTACCTGACACTCACAAAGTGGCAATGAAGAAAGAACAGAAACTGCTGTAAACTGTAAGATTTTTTTGTTTTCTTACCATTAACAAGTTTTATGTAAAGTTTAAATTTAAAAATAAACCAGTAAAAACATTTCAGGTTTTACAGACTGTGTGTGTGTGTACGATGAGTGTCACATCAATGACCAAAAAGGCAAAAGAGCGAATGCAAAAAGAGCAATCGTTTTAAGTCATATCTAAAAGATCAAATTACTTAAGTTTAAAAAAGCAGTATTTTTGCAGGGAGTAATCCCTTCTTCACCCTTTCACACCTCTTATTAAAAGTCAAACAACAGCGGGATAAGGACAAATTACCAGACCTGTTGTTCTACAGTCTTGCAAGGCAAACAACTAAAAGGCTGAAAAACAAGCCTGTAAGAGCATTCATATTTGCACTTAAAGACTGTAACACATGCACTAATTAGCGCACACACACACACACACACACACACACACACACACACACACACACACACACACACACGCACTTGTCCAGGCCTATTTTTGATCATCCTTTAGTTTGTTAACTACCTCATTTATCTTTAAACATTACCCAAATCCATTCTACTTGTTTCCCCACAATGTATTTTTTGCTGAAATTCAACTTATGTACAGAATACACTTTTCTTTTCCTGAAACTATTTAGGCTTTTTAAAACTTTAGCATTCTGTCCCATACATTTATATATTCTTTCTGGTTTGTTGCATGGAAGGTGTATTAACTGTACTGAAAAGAGTTTCCATAGAGGCATGCATTCTGAAAACATAGTCTGGCTGTGTTATGTCTTTGAGGAGCCCTTATTTCTGGCTAAGTGAAGACAGCTGACAAATAACTGATGAGTCCACAGAGCTTCAGCACTCAGCAGTGTGACTGTGGTAAAATTAATCAAGTTTCTTTCAGTCTTAAGTGTAGTTTGTCAAATACTGATGGTTACTGAAGCATATGACCTGAATGACTGCTGGACCAAACACTTGGGACTTAACATTCAAAATGCTGGTTAGAGTCTACTTCTTTTAAACACACTCATATGTTTAAATTGTGCTTTAGTGAAAACATGGTGAGCTTGCTGTAAGTGCATTAGTAACAAGGATTCTTAACAGTCAGACTCAAAAGAATATTTTATGCCAAATGCCGGTATAAAGATTAACAATAGTACATTAGTACAGTACACAAAGAATCATGTTGTCTACAGACATGGTGCCCCTACCATTGTACCCCTGAAATGTCTGCCATTTATGTCGTACAAAGCAGGCAAACTTAGGTGGCACCACTGAGTAATGTCAGCATGTTTTGTAAATACAGTGTATTATTAATTTTTTTTTAATTTAATTTTTCTGTAATCAGATCAAATAAAACATTAACCAATCTCTTCCACACTGAAAAAAAAAAAAAAAACAGCATACAGGGAAAATTCTTATTAAAAATTCGGAGAACTGATACAACTTATGTGTCATGGTACTAAACTAGGGATTTCAAGGTAGTTTGAAATGCACCTGAAAAACCTGTATCACAATTCTTTCAAAACTTGTTACTTCTTTATGTATGAAAAGTGCTGTTATCACCAGTCTGAAAACACATTGTACTTTACAATCAGTTGTTTCAACAACTGCTATCACCTGAGCAATTCTCTCCAGTAAACTAGTATTTCAACAATTATGTCAGTAAAGAAAGGAGTATCGTGGATGTAGAATAAGACAAGTGCTAGGGTCCTGGGGATCAGGGGTGTAACCAGAATTTCCAAATTTGTACTCAGTTTCCAGAATGATGCTCCAACAAGCTACTTCCCCTCAACATCTTGCTGTCCACCCAACCTTACATTCTGCTATACAAGCACATCCACTCATACAATGCCCTTCCCCATCCAATCTGCAACAAATGTACAGAAGGAAGGACATAATTTCATGAAAGAGCAAAATGAAAATTAGATATTTCAGTCCAAATATACATCTGCTCTGGGTGGAAAAGCATATTTAGTTCCTCTCCATTATGGTAGGCTTTAGCCGGTATCCAGTTGACCATAGATGAGTGCCTTTTAATGCAATTTGCTACAGCCATCACAACTTTTTGCATGCTTTTTGCTTCCATGACTGCTGACTATCAAGCTGCTCCCATTTCTGGAGGGGAGGTCATCCAAGCAGACAAAGGGATTGATTGTGCCTAAAATCAACATTTCAGCAATAAGAGTAAGTCCTTGCCCCTCCCCTTGGGTGCGTGATGTGTGACCCATGTCATCACAGGGTGATTATGCCTCCTCATGCATGTGCAGTCTTCTGTGCACCTGCTGAGGAAGGTTATCATATTTGCAGGTAGGTGAGCCAAATGCATGCCCAAGACTGCTCCAAAATTTGTCATTCCTTTTTCTGAGGAGAAATGTGCCTATCTGTATGCTCCATCATGTACCCATATTGCTAAAAGAACACAGATTGCCAGTTTCTGGACATGGGGCTAGAGATTGTAATACTTTGCACTGTATGCATTTAATACTGTTCTTGGTAGTTTTGCATAGCAGTTAAGGTATTTGCTTCAGAGATACAAGGGACAGGGTTTGATTCTCACCTTTGATCACCGTCAGGTTATTGGTCAGGTATGTAATAGTCTGCAGACTGATTACCTAGTATTTTCTTATGACTCTTATATTTTTTCATTCTTTTCATTACAATAATACCTCTTAGCTGTATACATATTTTAGATGTAAAATACTTCTTCCAACAAAAATTACATATTATTCACCAAGTCTGAAATATTAGGCAGAGGAATGTTTACTTCAAACATATAAAAAAATAAAACAAATGCAAAATTTAACAGGTCGCCCTTTATCTAAATGCAATAATGCCTGACAGGGCGGACACTGGCGGGAAATAATGAACATTCCAAGGCTGGGGAGGTCCTTTGCCTGTGGTGCTAGGCCTCACAATATCCCTCGGTTGTCTGTTATTTCCTAACGGCTTTGCTTATTTCCTGCTACTTACTAGTCAGAACACATCATTTTGGCAGCAGATATCCCAGTTTATCCAGTCATAGTATCATAGGAGGTTACTAGGCTAATGGACTTAGGGCTCTTACAAGCCTAGCCCAGAGTTTATCCCGAAAAAAGAAACCTCAGTCAGCACCTGTCAGCTCTGTCAATGAGGGGCAAAGGTGGAACACCTGGGACAAATTTGTGGTTTCCCATCCACTCATCAAGGTTGCGCTTGAAGAGGGTCAGCGAGGTACTCTGTTTGACATGTATGGGAAGTCTATTCCAGAGACAGGGCAGCCTCTGGAAGAGAAACCTGCCTCTCCAGCAGGTTTTGTTGATGTTGCATATTAGATTAAGGCTTATCTAGCGTGTAATCTCTCATACAGTCAGTCTCCATACTAATAAGCTAATCTGTAAAAGAAAACCATGTACCAACTATTTGGGAAAACACCTCACATCATATGCTTGCACAAATGATTTTTACCAACTGCAGACCCATAGCCATTATTATCACCTCTAACAAAATGTTTTGAAGACTATCCATTCAAACTCTGTAGATACCCATCTGGTAAGAACCTTTTTCCCTACCTAACGGAGTTTTCATTCTAACAACAGCACAACTATTGCGCTCTTTAATTTCACCAATGCTATCAACTTCCTTGCATATGTTGCCATCTTAGTCTTATCTGTCTACCTTGAGCTATCAAAAGCTTTCAACACTATTCCTAGCTACTGGAGTCTGGCCACTAGTAGCACCATCTTATTTGGGTAACGGGTTTTCTGCTGTACATTCAGAATTGCAAGATGACATCCCGCTGGCATAATTAAAAAAAAAAGAATCGCAGGAAGGATATCTTGAATAAGTTGAGCTCCTTACAACATTCTGTCATTTGAGGGAAACTGAAATATACAAACAAATCACAATATCTAACTACTTGTCCAACAACCACAGTGCTCTGACATTAATTTAGCCAAGGCATCTACATTTTTTTCTCCTCCACTGTCAACTTTCCTCCTTCCATCTCAAATATTCTCCACTTTCCTACTCACGTTAAACAAATCAAATCTGGTCTAAACAGTTGTGCAGTAAATAATGACCCACTCTTGCCTCATTTCTCTCTCTCTTACTCTCTTTATTTAAATGCAACAAAGGCTCTTAATTCAATGGTCATCTAACTTAATATTTTCAGCCCATGTTTATGGAACTTTCTTCTAGCTGAATATCCAAACCCCTAGCCCATATATTCTGGCTTTTCTTCTTCTAGCCAGCTTCAAACACTGCAAATACCAAACATTAGCATTGATACCTATCTGGTACTTTTCCGTTTTACCCAGAAATTAGAATTGGTCCGATAGTCCGTAAAGAACTATACAGACTCCAGTATTATGCGTATCTGCACAAACAGAGTGTCAGAGTTTGTAAGAAAAAGCAGCCACAGGTTACTTTTCAATTGAAATGCATCGCTAATGCGATGTGTTTAAATGTGGAACTTGTTTAAACAAGGGAGAAGAAGGTAAAGTAAGGCATTCCACTTCCAGATGACGTAAACGTTTACATCATAAAATGGGTGGGAGAGTGAGTGGGGTGGGCAGGGAAATGGGCAGAGAGAGGCAGTGTTGTAGGAAATGTAAGGGTGTGTGGCTTTGGTCCAGTTTTTGCCACATGGTAAGGCGGCAGCCCTACCAAACACAGCAAATTGTAACTATCTGAATGTTTAGAAAAAGCATAAAAAGCCTCAAGTCAAGACTTTAGCTGACTAGTCAACACAAGTTGCAGCACAACTAAATAAAATTTCCTTTCTTACTTTGAGTGGTGAAAATAAATAAATAAAATAAGTAAAATAGTGCAATGTCAGGCACTGAGAAAGTTAGTCAAGCAGTATAAAAAAGAAGCACTCTTGGCCCATTTAAATCTAAAACTGAACCTGGCTATGATATCACTGGATTCAGACAGTAGGAAAATGAAACACAACTGGACTTGCATCTCAACTGTCCCTGGTTTTGGCTTTGATTTTTGCTCTGTTCCCCCCACCCATACCTCCAAAAAATGGTGATTTTGAGATAAAGGTGATTACACTTTTAAGAGTTATAGACTTATTTAACTTCAAAAAATGCATGCTATTTCACATTCTCCTAATCTGTTACTTTCTCATATTAATAATAGAAATATTTTAAAATACATTTTTGATTATTTCTAGATTTGCCCTTGTTGCAGATAACAGATGCAGAACTATCAAAATACAAAAGCCAGAAACAGCTATTCAAAAGTAATGAGTAACAACTGTGAGCAGCAAACGTGATACAACCAGCAAATAACAATAATGGAGCAGTAGGGAAATGAACATTACTTAACATTTTATTTCCCTGAATCAAGACTCATACATTAAAAGTGAGTATTAGGCACAAAAAAAACTTATTCTTCCATATAATGTATGCACACAACAGAGCAGTCTCTATACTTCTATTGGGTGCATATAATCTGCACAGTATATTCTGTTCTATAGTTAAAAGTCCAGAAATGAAATTTACCTGTCAGTACTCTTCTGAACTGCTGTGAACACGCTTCCCATCAGTGTTCTAGCTTGTACAAGTTGTTGCTACTTCTAACAAACTTGCTTGAGTTTCTCTACCAATCAGAATGCATTAAGTCCATCTGTTTTACTGCAGCTTTCTCACCTCCTCCCAACTTTTATTTACACTTTTTAATCTAAGTTATTACTACCCTTTTAACTCTTTCAACAACACCAGGACAAAATAAATTGTTAAGTTAAAACATCTAATGAGCTGCAAATTGCTAAGCAGTCATATCAAAGCAATTTCCTGCAGTTTGCGAGTCGTGACCATTTTTTTTTTGTTTTTGTTAATGCTAGGGTGGCTTCTTCTGGGTCCTAGTGCTTGCTCTGTTATTACCCTGTCACATAGCTTGTACTGAAATGTGTACAGTGAATATGCCTCCCGACGTCCTAGCTAGGCATTTTGTTAATCAAGTAGAGTAGTTTTGAAAGAATTATAGAGTCATGTACTAAAACTAAATTGTAATATATGTATAATAGTATCCTTAGGGAAACCAGCCACCCCTGGTCACTATCATATTGAAAACACTTCCCCCGCCTTTAGCCATCACGTGTCTATGACAGAAAGGAAATCATTCTATGTTGAGCAACTCATAAAGAAAGGTATGGTATCTAGTTCCAAGGAAGTCACTGTTCAACTGCATTCATAGCTCATCAGACCTGTCATAGAGTATGATGCCGCCTTCAATGTGCACCTAACCAGGCACATTCAAATGGAACTTCCACTGAGGTTCCTCATTAAAAGAATGCAGGGGATAAATAACATGTCATATATGCAGACTGCTTCAAAGCTCTATTCCTATATTCTGTCTTTTACAGGCTGTTGATGGGAGATCTATGCCTAGCATACAAGGCATTTTCTGGTGGACCTCCTGCACATCCACAAAACAAAGAGCACCATAATTACTCATTCTAAAGGCTTAAACCTTGCCTGTGATATAAATAAGCCCTCCTGGAGAGACAAGTAAATATCCCAGAGAGCACCCTTTCTCTGGAATAGGATCTCCATCAATGTGAAGCAGTGCTCATCCCTAACCCAATCATAGCTCTCAACCTTCCATCGCCAAAATGAGGAACACTTGCCTTCATAATGTGGAACAAATGGGCAAAATGTGGAACACATACTAATGGCGTACTAACAATGTCAACTAGGAAGGTCACAGGATGGTTAAAATATGCTGGTTTTACTTATAAAGAAGATCCTTTAATGAATTAATATGAATAATTTCAATTTACCATGGATTTCACTTAAACATTTTCTAACACTGAATGTGTGACAGACTCTTTCAATGTGGAACTTTGAGGAATTTCGAGGAACATGAACTTTTTAAGACCCCAAATGAGGTACGTTCCTTGTAATGAGGTACACTTCAGAGGTATGAACCCAATTCATGTGTAATGTGGACAACTGGATGGGGAACCTTGTTTGGCACTGATGTGTCTACTCGGCACAGGCAGTCTGTAAATGGATCATCTCCCAGGACTCTGTTTATAAATATTTCATCATCCAAGCCCCTACTTACACTACCAAGGGTACCAGAACTTGTCAGATCTGTGGAATGCATGGCTAAGCTTAAAAAAGCCCCTGTGATCATCAGTGTACACCTATGATGTTTATCAAGTGTATTGAGTATACTGTCCTGTCTGCTGTTAGCCTTTGCATGAATGATTTACCCACTGGGCTCACTATTAAGAGAAAAAGTTTTAAAAACATACTGTTATTTGTCTTTTTCCTCTTCTTGCAAAGTGAACATGTTATTTGTTGGGATATGCCTATCAAAGATGGGCCTCATCTGTGAACAAAATGCAGCATTGCTTATGAACCTGAATAATAACTGTTTTCTGCATTTCAGAATAAAGAGACTTGGTTATAGCTCAGTGAAGCCTGGGATAAGGACGCACGGCCGAGTAAGAGTTAATTTACTGAAGCAGGCTGTGTGTCCTGGAAAATTTGAGCTACCATTGTTGAACTGAACATTCTGTGCTTCTTGAACATTCTGTATTAACTGTTGGTTTGAGGTGATATGTGATAAACATGTTTACCACAGGTGTTTCTCATAGCCAACTGTCAAAGGTCAGAAATGTAACAAAAAGATGTTTTGCTTGCAGTATAAAAGTTGATGTCAGTAAACAAGTTGACCAGAGGAGGAGATCATCTTGGCCAACATGCTCTGTAATCTGGTTAGCTGCTAATAAAGAAGTTTTTCATCACCTGAGGCAGATGCGACTTGTTTGAATTTTTCTTCTGACATTTTGGTCCTTCGGACCGGAAACCTCTACGAAGATATGGATCAGACCGACAGAGAGACCGAAAAACCTGTGCAGGTGAGGGTTTTTCATCTTAAGATTCCCTCGACTGAAAGCCCTCCGACTGATTTGTCGTTGAGAGGAGGCCGGCCGCTCTCTGATCCCTATCTGAGGGATGGTTTCTGAACGAAAAGGGGAAACGGAGTCTCATCTGGTTCAGGTAGGATGAAAAATATTTTTTCTTTAACCTTGTCGACAAAGGTTTTATTTTTAGATAAGGGTGGGTAGGATTACTTGTTAAGATTATTTTGTTAGGATCACCCGTTAAGATAGCCCCATTTTATAATAAGCCCTGTAAAATAACTTTGATACAGTCCTAAAATAAGAAATCTAGGGGAAATATGGGTTCGAGTTGCTGCAAGTGTGATAGTGGTCTGTTTAAATGTTGATGCTAAGTATATGAAAGGTTTAAGCAAAAATAATGTTAAATTTTTGAAAAAGTGGAAGTTGAAATATGATTTTGATGGTACTCTGAATAACAATGCCTGTGCAAAATTGGTTAGAGATTTGAAAAGAGATGCGGGAACTAGAACTAAAAAGCAAAGACAATTGGGATTTCCCCAAGCATAAAAATGGTTAGAAGAAGCAAATAAATGAGCTATAAGAGAAAAACAGTGCCAGGAAAAAGAAAAAAATAAATCAAAAGGGATCACTGGTGCCAAGTGGAAAAGTAGCTTTATGGGGAAATTGCTGCTGCCATACCGGCGGAACCTCCTCAATATCAGTCTGAAGATGTGGGATCTGTACAGCAGGGTGGGTTATTGGCTGCTCAAGGAAATGTTGTGACCCCTCCAATTTACACGCAAATTCCCATAGTACCCAAGGTTGCTTTGCAACAGGTAGACCAATCTATGCAGTTAAGTTCAGGACCAGCAGGGCAAGGACGTTGGGCCATTAAACTTTCTGACTACTCAGAAGCTCTTCCCTTAATACAAGTTGCAAACCCACAAGCAGGGGATGTTGGACAAGAGCCAACTATTTTAGTTTATCGTCCCTGGGCTAGAGAGGATATAAAACAAGCTACAGATGGCATTCCTCATCCCAAGGTTAATTTTCAAAAGTTTTCTGAGGACATAGTTGGTATGCGTTTAAGTTATCATCTAAATGGTTTGGAAGTAGAACAAGTAGTGCGACAAATCCTGGGTCCAGATTGGCGCTTAGTTTGTGGCACTTGGACATGTAAGGCAGATGACGGCACTACATTAAAGCATAATTCTGGGGTGTTAGACACGCGAGTCACTGATCTGTTAAAGAGAATTTCTGATAAGTGGCGTCCAAGGGCAGATTGAACAGTAATAAATCAGTGCATTCAAAATGATGATGAATCTGTAGATCACTATATTGTAAGATTGACAGAAGTGTTCAATAGCCATTGTGGAATGATGATTCCGCAGGATCAGACCAATGATAGTCCGTATGAACAGCAATTGAAAAATGCTTTTCTTAAAGGTTGTAAGGCTCCGATAAGTAGTTTTATAACTAAGCATATGGTAGATCATAGAACATGTAGACTGCAACCTTTGTTTGAATATGCATGGCATGCTGAGCGACATTTCAATTTAAAAAAGAAAAAGAAAGTACAAGTGTTAGCAGTAAGAGATGATGGTGGTATATTCTTGGTACAGGACCAAAGGGGGCAAGGCAGCCGAGTGGCGTAAAAAAAAGTGGGGGCCCGAAATGGGACACATTAAATAAACTGGGTGGACATTCAGAGGAATATGAGGGGAGGTTAAAATGTGGAGAATGTTTTAAGTGCGGTAGACGTGGGCATTTCGCTGCCGACTGTGAAGAGTGGCAACATCCCCCACAGCTTACGAACAAGGGCTCCGCATGACTATATGATAGTAAAGGAAGGTGCCAAATTCATTATTGTGATTATTGTAGAGAAGAAGAAAGTGAGAATGATTGTGATGATGATGAGGCAGACACTCTCTGCGATGAATGTCAGAACACTCAGAAGGAAGGTCGGGATTGTGACTGTGAAGTCATAAACCTGGCAAATTTGGGTATTGCTATGCATCTAGATCAAAAACCCATGATAGAGTTTTTGGTTGAGGGACATAAAGTGGAGTTTTTATGTGATTCAGGTGCATCACGTACACTTTTGGGTCCAGCAGTTCTGCCTCTGAACTGCAAAACAGATGAGTTTGTCCTTGTGAAAGCGGCAAACGGGAAAATCTATAAAGAACCACTGTCACATCCTCTATTGTTCACAGATCCGCAAACAAACCAAACTGTTAGGTATAGGGTAATTATATCGAAAGTTTGTCCAGTTAATTTGCTGGGAAGAGATTTGATGCATTCGTTTGGAATAGCGGCAATTCCCACACCTAAAGGCATTGTGGCGAAAAGGTTAGCAGATGGCTTGGTGGTACAGGGAGTACAAGACTTGTTTTACTGGTATAGCCAGGACTTGATTTCAAATGGGCCGGGGAGGGTTGATACAGATTTGATCAACCTAGCTTTAAGTAAATCTAGGAGCGGGTCACTGCAGGTTGCGGCGCACTTACATTGTACAATGTTCTACAGAAAGTCCCATGGACTGGATAAAGAATTTGAAAAAGAATTCTTTAAGCACAAATGTGCAAAGATAATTTTGAATGATATGTTTTGGGATACGCAAGGTAATACAGTAGTGACCTGTACTTTGACCAAGGAAGTGAGTTCTTTATATTGCTCAGGTTATAGCCCACATATTTCAATTACTAAAGCGGTGGGGACACATTGGGTAGATTTGGCGAAAAAGGTAACGAATTGGGACACAATGTCTGAAAGTCAGTTGAAGGATCAACAGATCCAGGTACAAAGATTAAATTGGGTGACTTGGGCACAACCATGTGTGCACTTCAGGGATGACAAAACAGAAAGGGCATGACAAATCCTCCTAACTTAAGAGGAAGATAGTGCGTTAAGTGCCTTACCTGTAGATTTATGGTCAAAAGGTAAAGGGGATGTAGGACTAATGAAAATAGCAGTTGAAGTTTGTATAACTCCAAAGTCAGGTTTTAGACCTCATAAGCACCAATACCCACTAAGTAAACAAGCAGAGGAAGGAATTAAGCCAGTTATTGAGCAGCTAAAACAGGTAGGAATTCTTGTTGAATGCCCAGATTCACCCTGCAATACTCCATTGTTTCCTGTAAAGAAACCAGATGGGTCATGGAGGTTGGTTCAGGATTTACAAGCAGTTAATTCGGCTGTGATCCCAAGAGCACCGGTGGTCCCTGACCCCTATACATTACTTAATGATTTACTACCTCAGCACAGATATTTTTCTGTCATAGATATAAGCAATGCCTTTTTCTCCATACCACTACACAAGGAGAGTAGATTTTGGTTTGCATTCACTTTCCAAGGTAAAAGATACACCTACACCAAATTGCCACAGGGCTATTGTGAGAGTCCGACAATATGCGCACAAGAAATGGCTGCGAATTTAGCTCAGTTTGTTCCCCCAGAGGGAAGCCAGGTTCTGTTGTATGTAGATGATATTTTGTTGGCCTCACCCATGCAGGAAAGTTGTAGAGGGGATACCCTTGCCCTTCTTAGTTTTTTAGCTGAGCAAGGACATAAGGTAAATAAAGAAAAGTTACAATTGTGGAAAGCACAAGTAAAGTACTTGGGATATTTAATTTCGCAGGCAGATAGACAATTGGAGAACAAAAGAAAACAAGCAATTCTTGAGGCACCTATGCCTACGACTAAGCAGGAGATGATGTCCTTTTTAGGTGTGACTAATTTTTGTAGAAGTTGGATCCCTAACTATGCTGAGGAAGTAGGGCCATTGACCGCACTAATCTATGACACTCCCATGGCAGCTAAAAATGATATACAGTGGACAAATACGGCAATACAGGCATTTAATAGAATTAAACAATTGATAGCAGGATCCTCTGTTTTGGGTTTTCTGAACTATTCTAAGCCGTTTTTACAAATGCTTGATTGTAAGGGAGGATATATGACTTTGGTTCTGGTACAAGTACATGGGTATAAACAGAGACCGATAGCTTTCTCCTCCTCCAGATTAGATCCTGTTGCAAGGGCATTGCCACATTGTGTTCAAGCTGTAGTGGCAGCCGCCATGGCAGTACAAGCCTCAGCATCATTAGTTTTGTTTCACCCATTACAATTGTGGGTTCCACATTCAGTAGCTACTATACTTTTGCAAGATAAGATAACCTTTTTATCTCCTAGTCGACATTTGTCATGTATGACAGTGCTGCTGACACAGCCTCATATGACCATGGAAAGATGTACTACTCTTAATCCGGTGACACTTTTGCCGACTCCAGAAGAAGGTACTCCACACGTTTGTCTAGAGAGCATTCATGACAAAGTGCTTCCCCGACCAGATTTAACGGATATTCCGGTGATCGATTCTGATCTCGTTTTGTTTGTAGACAGATCAGCAAAGAAGGACACTGTAGGAAAAACACTAGTAGGGTATGCAGTCACCACAGAAACTGAAGTTTTGGAGGCAAAAAGATTGTCAAACATTTATTCTGCACAAGCAGCTGAGTTGGTGGCTTTGACTCGAGCTTGTACCTTAGGGGAGGGTAAAAAAGTGACAATTTATACAGATAGTCAATATGCTTTCTCCACTGTACATGTTTTTGCTCAACAATGGAAGAATAGGGGAATGGTTACTGTGACAGGCAAACCAATAAATCACAGAGATTTAATTTTACAATTGTTAGATGCAGTGCAACTACCACTTCAGATAGCGATATGTAAATGTTCCGCACATACCAACAGAAAAGATCCTGTCTCCAGGGGAAATGCCCTTGCTGATATGGCTGCAAAAAAGGCAGCTCAAGAAAATGATTTGCTTTTACATGACAATGATTTGGAGCCCGGACAACTCTTAGACTTAGAGACACTAAAAGTAATGCAAACATTGACGAAACAGAAGGAAAAATGTTGTTGGGTAAAATATGGTATCACTCAACAGAGTGGGTTGTATAGGGCATCAGATGGAAAAATGGTATTACCCTCAAACCTTTTTAGGTATGCGGCATTGGTTAGCCATGGACCTGTCCATGTAAGAATACAGACAATGATTCAAATAGTGTCTAAGGTGTTTTGGTGTAAGGGGTTTTCAACTTATGCAAAGCAATTCTGTTTATCTTGTTTATTGTGTGCAAAGTATCATGCTCAGGGGGGAGTTAAAAAGTCTCAGCAGGCATTCCCTACCCCTCCATATCCATTCCACACACTCTGTATGGACTTTATTGAATTGACACCCTCAGAGGGAAAAAGGTTCTGTTTAGTCATTACTGATGCTTTTTCTAAATGGGTAGAAGCTTTTCCAGTAAAGCACCCAAATGCACAAACAGTAGCAAAACTTTTGACTACGGAAATAATTCCCCAATTTGGTTTACCAAGACGCATTTACAGTGATAATGGGTCTCATTTTGTTAACCAGATTGTTCAGAAGTTGGGTCAAGTGTTTCAAATTGATCTTAAATATCATTGTGCTTACCATCCCCAATCAGCTGGACTGGTGGAAAGACACAACGGTGCCTTGAAGAGTAAGCTCCACAAACTGATGGCAGAAACACATACATCATGGACTGTGTGCCTTCCTTTGGCACTCCTGTATATGCGAATCTCACCTTCCTACAAAGGACTTACACCATTTGAACTTTTGTTTGGGAGACCATATTACGTCCAGCAGTGGCAAGGATTATTGCCAGTGGAACGTGAGGGGGGTGAGCATCTAGCAGATTATATGAAGAAGCTGCTAAATGTCAAATCTCTTGTAACCAATGACTCCTTTGCAGATTCCAGAAATGAAACCTTGTTAAGTGTGGCACCCGGGGACTGGGTGTGGATTCGAATTGTGAAGAGAAAGAATTGGTCATCCTCCAGGTGGGAAGGCCCATACCAATTACTTATCTCGACACCTATGGCTCTAAAGATCACTGAGAAGAGTTTGTGGATTCATATCACCCACTGTAAAAAACTCAAGGCTCTTCCTTCTACCATTGATGTTGGTCAAACTCCACCAGACCTCTGAGCGCAAAGTCTGGCTACAAAGGGGAATTAGCCCAATAGGGGTTAGTTCGTCTCAAACCCAGTGAAGAAACCAATGGCGCGAGGTAGTCCTTAGGGAGGATGGTCACGTTCAACTGGTACTTGAACTGTTACATGATGATGATTTTGGTGGTGAAAGTAAATATGTCCATGCGAGAAGGAACAGTTGCAAGAGAAAAAGGAATAATGGTGCTGCAAGCGCAAACAGGTGTTACTACTGTGTTTAAGGTGAAACTCTGTGAAGGCATTTGGACTGTTCTAAATGGAACAATGATAATTTCTTGACTCGTGCAAAATACTTGTGCAATAGAGACTGTACGTCCTGGTCAAATGTTTGGTGGTCAACAGATGTGAATGGATGGGAAACAAGTGGTGCAGCGATACCAGAGAAAGATAAAAGCAGGCAACAAAGAATAAAAATTGCGCATTCCCAAGGTACCGAAGTAATTACTATAACCATTGTGTCACCACAAGAAAGTGATTCAGGAATTTATGGAATCGGAGTGTCCCTTCCAACTAGAACTGATCCTTTGGGGACCCTCCAACCTAAAGTACAAAGTCTTAAGAATGCGACAAGTAAAGCAGATTTTGCCTTCACAGAAGAAGAACAAATATTACTCGAGACGGGATTCGTACACCATAATGAATGGTTATCTTGGGTTAGATATAGTACCCGAGAAGCACATCGTGAGAACTGTATTTCTTGTGCTGAAGGTAAACAGCAACTAGCGACAGTCCCATTGATGCGAGATGAAGGTAACCTAATGTGTCTGTTGAAATTATTCTTCAACAAAACTGAAGATAAATGCAAAAATGAAACTCAGCGTTTTCCAGTCATAAGCAAAGTTGAGAAACCGCCTGCAGCGATTTCCTATCCAGGTTCGTATATGTGCATTTCCAGAGATGGTGCAGGGAAGAATTATGGCAATATGGGACAGAACTATTGCAATGTTACTGTGAATGGCAATGAGAATCCATTTTTGGAGAACGAAACTCATAGTTTAGCAGATGTATGGTGGTTATGTGGAGACAACAAACTCAGATCAAGGCTTACGATTCCCTGGAAGGGAACTTGTGCACTTGTAATGTTAATTCTGCCATTCTACATTTTCCCAGTTCCAGCAAGCAATTTCGTAAGAGAACCTGAAATAAAGCCGAAGTGGTTGAGTAGGAGAAAAAGAGAGGCACCGAAGCAATCCTTCGATAACGGTGTCTACATCGATAGCATTGGCGTACCAAGAGGCGTGCTTGATGAATACAAAGCAATAAACCAAATAGCAGCTGGTTTTACATCCATCTTTGTCTGGATTCAACCTAATAAGAATGTGGACTGGATCAACTACATTTACTATAACTAGCAGCGTTTTGTGAACTATACCAAAGATGCATTGAAAGGAATTGCTGAACAACTGGAGGCCACTTCGCAGGTGGCATGGCAGAATCGAATTGCGTTGGATATGCTCCTGGCCAAAGAAGGAGGAGTTTGCAGGAAGTTTGGGACTTTCTGTTGTACATATATTCCAAACAACACTGCGCCTGATGGAAGTATCACTCGAGCTTTGAAAGGTTTGGAGATGTTATCCGAAGAATTGGCAGAGAACTCTGGGGTAAGTAATCCCTTTACAGACTTTCTACAAGCGTGGTTTGGAAAACGGAGTCATCTCATCAGCAGTTTCCTGGTGTCCGTTGGAGTCGCTGTGGCTATCGTGGTGGTATGTGGTTGTTGTTGTATACCCTGTATCAGAGGTCTTCTACAAAGACTGGTTGATACTGCTGTTATGAAGATGATGTACCAGCAATTGCAACAGACTGGTGAAAGTGAATACATTGAAATGTGACTTTTTGCAAATGTTTTTGAAGTTTAAAAGTTTGTCTTGCCAATGAAGTAATGTATGTAAAGAAAAACTTAGTTTTTACCATATATTGCTGAAATAAAAAGACAAATAAAAAGTGTTTTCAGGGGGGAAATGTTAAGAGAAAAAGTTTTAAAACATACTGTTATTTGTCTTTTTCCTCTTCTTGCAAAGTGAACATGTTATTTGTTGGGATATGCCTATCAAAGATGGGCCTCATCTGTGAATAAAATGCAGCATTGCTTATGAACCTGAATAATAACTGTTTTCTGCATTTCAGAATAAAGAGACTTGGTTATAGCTCAGTGAAGCCTAGGATAAGGATGCACGGCCGAGTAAGAGTTAATTTACTGAAGCAGGCTGTGTGTCCTGGAAGATTTGAGCTACCATTGTTGAACTGAACATTCTGTGCTTCTTGAACATTCTGTACTAACTGTTGGTTTGAGGTGATATGTGATAAACATGTTTACCATGGGTGTTTTTCATAGCCAACTGTCAACGGTCAGAAATGTAACAAAAAGATGTTTTGCTTGCAGTATAAAAGTTGATGTCAGTAAACAAGTTGACCAGAGGAGGAGATCATCTTGGCCAACATGCTGTGTAATCTGGTTAGCTGCTAATAAAGAAGTTTTTCATCACCTGAGGCAGATGCGACTCGTTGAATTTTTCTTCTGACACTCACTTTGCAATGATCATTTGTGCACTCATATGAACTTCTGCCACCCTCCTAAATTGCATTTCATGGCCTTCATGATCCTCATCCTACAATGGCTTTGAATATCCTGTCCATTGTGTTGTTAGCCTCTGTATGAATGACTTGCCTACTGGGATCACTTTGCAGGCAAAATTCACCAAATTGTAATTGCTTTAGTGCCATTTTTCTACACCAAAAACCTGCTTCAATATTTTGTATAAGCTGTCAACCTTTCTTCATTTAGATGTCATAACCATGCCCTTTTGCCTATCTCTGTCCCTATAAATTTTTTCAGGTCGATTGACCTTTTGTTTCTCAGCTCCCAAGGGGACTTCAGGTCCCTACATATCCTCTCAGAGCCTGCACTGACAATTGCAAAAATTCACCCAACTAATGCACTACACTGTCCTTACATAGCTTCTGTCCTGTTTTCCTGTGTAAGATTATACTAAATTTCTCAGCTGTTGCATATATTTTCAAACATTCATAGGTATAAACTTATCCATGTACTACTCGCCTCTTAATTGAATACCCGAGCATCTATGATCCTCTTTAGATATTGTCAGTAACCTAAGCACCACTTCTATGTCTGCTTTTGTCTAATTTCCCCAAACCCACAAACATCTTGCAGGTGGGTTTAACACAGACAAACAACTTGGGCCAAAGCCATGGCCTAAACCGCAGTGCCAAAACATATATTACAATGCCCTTTGGGAAACTGTCAACCCAAGTTAATTACTCCATCATTAAAATGCTCCTAAGAGTCGGCCCAGTAGTAAATCAGAAAAGAGTTTAAAAAGAGAGTAACACCCTCTACAAATACATAAAATGTTACCCACACCACACATTCAAATTTTGTATTTTGGAACAAATGCCTTTCAACAGTAATGAAAGTCCATGGACCTTATTACTGGAAAAATGTGAATTATATTGGCAGCTGTGTTTGAATGCCAATGACTGGCCTGGACTCAATGAACATATTTCAATAGCATGTTTGCTTAAGTTAAAAGCACTGGAAAGATGAGCCCTAATACAGGGTTTATGTTTTACATATTTTACATACTTTTGTCTTATTTTTTTCTGATTTTATAGGGAATGCATTTTATCTACTCTTCCCTCATTAGGCCAATCATCGAGTACAAGGCATGTACCTCACTAGACACCTGCAACAACTGGAGAGGCCACAAAAGTACCTCACAAAGAGGATCCTAGACCTTAAACACCTGTCCTATATGGACAGACTCAAAAAACTCCAACTATTCTCTGTCTCATATCACCTACTTAGAGGCAATCATTGCTTGACTTACAAAGCCATGTCTGACCCAGCTCTGTTAGAAATGCTACATCTAAAGAAATCCCAATCCCTCCACACCACATGCTCCAGAGACCTCAACCTCATTACCACAATCAACAGAACATGCTGGAGGGACAGGTTCATAACCCAGAGACTGCCCATGCTATGGAATAGACTTCCCATACATGTCAAGCAGAGCACCTCACTGACCCTCTTCAAGAGAAATCTTGATGAGTGGATGGGAAAGAGCAAATTCACCCCAGGGATCGCTCCAGTGGCTCTACTCGACAGTGGCACTAGGAACTAAGGTTGGGTGGCATGATGCCAGGGTAATCCTATGGGCTAGGCTTGTAAAGGCTCCAGGTCCATTAGCCCAGTACACACCTATGAACCTATACTATTTGCTGTGAATTTTTTTGTGGTGGCTCCTTTAAGATGATGCTTCATTTCCTGGGGGCTTGGCAGCCATGTAATCATAGCCTTCCTTAGGCATAGGCCAACTTGGCGGCCACCTAGGGCACCAGTCTAGCAGGCGTGCTTTTCCAGTATTTATTTGGTGTAGATAGACCAGGATAGGGGCACCAGGTAGTGTGGTGGGGGGCACCGTGGAACCCTTTTGCCTAGGGCACCAGTTGACCTAGGGCTGCTCCTGCATGTAACTGAACACAAAAGTTACAAATTGTGTGTGTACTTCCAGCAATGTTTATCTGATGATGTTCATGTATTTTTGCGAATGAAAGCTCTTATCTCTCATAGTTTTAAACAAGTTTTTATTATAAAAAGTTTCTAGATTTAAGTTTTACCTGCATCAGTTTGTTTCCTTGGGCCTTCCAGATGTGTTTTATCTGTATTTCTTCAGTTTGTTTTTTGGCCAGAGGTCATCTCTGACTGCATTCAAATAAAACCTTGATAAATTAGATGGAAAGTTGTAAATTTACCCCCCACCCCCCTAGTGTGGTCCCCATGTCTCTTATGGACAAAGGCTGTCGATAAGAAAAGTATTATCCTAACTAACACTCTACCTCCACAAATACTTAGTGACCTACCTGCAAATATGCCCTCAATGATACTTTCCACCCAGAGTTGGGATTGTAAGTGCCCTAGCAGTCATTAGCCTAGTAACAATTTATGAACATGTGAACCTATTATGTCTTCCCACCCAGTCTGTTAATGTCTCTTAACTCATGTCTCACTAACTTAATGCCCCTTATTAGCCCACTGTTTCACTAACTTACTGTCCTCTTCATGCTGAATACTGATTCATGCATTACTTATCACAACTAGCCTTTTTTTGCACTTTTACCTGAGTATCATAATCAGTTCTTTGGAATTTGAATATCCTTTCTCCAAATGCCAAATAAAGGATATTCAAATTCAAAACAAACTGAGTATGATTCTTCTTTATCTGAGCTAAAAGCAGATCAAATAACCGTAATTTATCCTAGGGCGGAGAAAAAGCAGCTTCGACCTTGATCACCGAGTGACCCAGAATCACCAGGGACTGACTGCAGTAGGCAAACCCTACCACCACCACCCCCCCCCTAAGAAATAGATGGAATTTGACACCAACCGCAGGCAAGTTAATACCAATGTTGAGTTTCTTTTTAAGTTTAGGGGGAATATTTTTAAATTTTCATTCTCTTATTTTTACTGTTTCCACAGTTAATATTTTTTTTTAAACTGGGTTTATGAACAAATAACCCTTGATCCTCAGAATCAGATTTTTCACTGGCTAAAACTTCAAAAAATTATGAGTATAAATTCCTTCTCCTAACCTTTCTTTCTGTATGCACCTTCTTTCCTCATTTTCTCCTGTATATTTTTTTATTCTTCTGCAGTTCCTTCTTCACCTATTTCACCCTCTCCTCAGCCTCTTTTGTCCTTCCTCATGTATTCTTTCTTCCATTTCCCCTTCTTTTTCATTATTTACTGTTTGCTCTTGGCAATCAATCCCTTTTTACACAGCCTGCATTCAGGCACTCATCTTCATGTTCTATATCTTATATTCCTATACTAGTTACATTGTACCTTGCCCGAATCATTAATTGAATGAGAAAAGTACCCACAAAAGAAACATGATTTAGGATGGCCAGCATATCTTATTATGTCTGTAGAACCAGTCACAAAAATAATACTTGGCAAGTGTTTCACCATTTTGTTTACATATTTCAATACAGCTTCAACCACCACCCTCCATTCCATAAGTTTCTCTCATCTCTAACTTTCACAGTATTATCAACAGTCTCACACTGACCCTGCATGCATTTTTTATCGTCTTTTTCCAGTTCATCAGTTCTAGACCGAAAAGTAACATTTTTTTAACATTTAAGTTACTACCAGAAAATAATTTATTCTTCCAGGATAAATATCCTTATTTTTGTTACACAGTTCCATAAATGCAATCATCAGTTTAGTTTCAAATGTTAAGTCACAAAAAGTCTCAGTCCCAATATCTATAAAAGACCAAACTTCTTGAGCTTTAAAACCAAATTTTCCCATACATATCTGCCTATTACAGTGTCATTTTTATTATCACAGGTTACATTTTCTTGTTTTTACAGTTTTACTAACAGTTTTTTGCTGCTATCTTTTTTGCCTCTTTTCACTACTATCTATTTTATAGTTATTGCATTATCTACTGCACTATCTGCTACCACAAAATCAGTCAGTTGCTGCTTTCCTCTTTTGCTGTCTGTCACTGCTGCATACGTCTTCACTGCTGCATTCTCTGCTGCCACATCACCTGTTTCCATTTCCACATTACCATCCTCAGCAGTTGTGAAAAAGTTATCTGCCATCTCACACCATGAAACAGCAGAACTGTCATCTGGATCATCCTGTTCAATTAAAAAGAGCATCCTCTGCAACCCCTCCTGACAGCATCTGTTATTTATATCACTTCAGCAGGCAATTTACTTCCTTTTTCATGGTGACAGCTAAACACTGCTTACTTGTAACAACCACCACTCAGGAATCAATGTGTAAATTCTGAATCTCCACATCAAACAACTTTTTTCTCCAAATTCTCATTTTTCACCTTCAAACTCTACAAAAGCTTTTCTCTCCTTCTCGATGCTGATGCTTGTCTTAGGCCTCTTCCCTGCTTTTGTAAGAGCCATCCAGCACCATCTAGCAGCTTCAAAGAGTAGGAGTTCTTTATTAATAAGACAACTTATACACATTATTTACGTTATTTACATATTGTACACTATTTACAATTATTTAGACGTTTCATCCACCATAGAATTTCACATATCTAAAAGATTCCTCCACTCTTTTTCTGCAAACAAAAATGTTTTTTTTTTTCAAAATTGCAAGCAAAAGCCCTTTTACCATTAAATTTAATTTCACTGAGTCTCTCATTCCATATTGTACAGGAAACATAAAACAGTTTTTTATCAATTTCCTTCACCTCTTTTTCTCTTTTGCTACCATAATACCCATATTCCAGCATTTTTATGTTTATATCTTCAACATTTTTAATATTGTTCAGCATTTTATTCTCACATACTTTTGTCCATAATTCCTTTACTCTTAATCTAGAAAAACGTGTTCCATTGCTTCAAACTCTCCAGAATGATTACATACCCTTTCTTGTATTTTTTATAAGGCATGTTAGCTTTAACCGGCAGTTTACCTATTGTTAGCCTCAATATAAAATCATTGCATTCATGAATTTTCTTACAACATCCACGTCTTGCCCTAATCGCATTTCTTCATTCCCTAAATGTTCCCATGGGTATATTTAATAATATTCCTTCATTGTATTAGCATAGCATTCTTTTCTGTTCTTTCCTACATTTAATTTCGATAAAAAAATTAGTCTGATATTCCTTCATGTCTTCATTTACAAAAAAAAATTCCATATTTTTTCCAATACTTACTTTCTCTCAACAATTCTTATACTTGTGATTCATTATAGCATTTGTTAAAACTTTATTCTTTTGTACCAATCCTGCCAACACTTTATAAAACTTTAATGATGCTGAATTAACTACTGGGTTCGTCAGTCTCAATCCTCCTTTGTCTTCTTTAACATACAAAATTCCCCTTCACTGGATTCAACCTAGAACCCCAAATAAATGAAAATAAAATTGATAATAACCCTTTTTCAAATTTAAATAGAATCATATAAACACCTGCCAAATATGCTATCTTACCTAAAAGTATTGAATTTATTAACTGCACTTTTTTCTTATATGACAATTTATGACATCCAGAACATACAAACGTCTCCTAATTTCTGTATTAGTTTTCCCATTGCTTTTATCTATTCGTCTTTATCCCACATTTTATTCACAGTATATCTATAACCCCATTATTAAACTGAATCCTTTCTATACTACCTCATGAGCCAATGACATTGCTTTTATCTTTATTTATACATTCCTGAACCATTCTTAATTGCTGTTTTAATCTTTTGATACCCTATGCCATCCAGTCCTTATTTTTCATAACTAATACTATATCATCTGCATAAGTAAGAATAACTGAAATCTAAATATCTTCTGTTATATTATATGTTGCTATTTTCATCATTTTATTCATATTGTTAACAACAACATTCATAAATAACTGTAATAAATTACTACTTCCTGGGCACCCTTGCCTTATTCCACATTCTGTTTTTATCTCTGCACTTAACCACCCATTTAGTATCACTCTAACATTATTATTTTCATATATTGACATTATATTGATTTTATATTATGTATATTGACTATTTTAATTAGTTTACCACTTATATAATAATCTCTTAACATATTCCACAAAACATCATATTGTATTCCATCAAATGCTTTATTTACATCTCCTACCATAACTTTAGTTTCTACTCCTTTATTTCAAACATCATCTATCCTGGGATTTTCCTCTTTTCTTCAACAGTTTCTTCCTTCTGTTGTATAACTTGTTAATGGCAGGGGACCACCAGATTGGCTTCCCTTTTTTGTAGGAGAGTTTCTTGGTTCTATTTGGAATGGCATGATTTATGCACATGTGGAAATGCTCGTACAGTGCCTTAGTGTAGGATTCGGCAGTCGAACTTTCATTTCCCGTCTGCATGGGTGTCGTGAAGTTTGTCACTTCTCCCTTGAGTAGCACGAAGTTGGCTTTGGAGAAGTTCTTTATGGAGGTTTCCATACTGGGGGGAGGGGTGGTATGTGGACATCAAGGGTGATTAGTTTATGGTCAGATCTGACCAACGAGGGGGTGACCACTGGTGTGGAGCATCGATCTCCCATGTTGGTAATGACCAGGTCAAGGATATTTGAGCTCCTGTTGGGACTATGGATTAATTGATCGAGGGCATTGGAATTTATGAATTTCAAGAGCCTTTGGGCAAAGGTGATGGTATCCAAGTAGTTTTCCCAAAAAATGGCCGGGTAGCTGAAATCACCCAGTATTAGGGTGTTAGGTTGTATCTTAATATTTTTCAACATTTTTAGAAAGGTGTAGTGAGAATCTTGGGGCTTGGTGGGGGATCTGTAGCAAGCTACAATTTGGATTGCAGTCTTACCTAGTGTTAGTTGCACCTGTAGTATTTCAGATGAATTGTGTTGGGCAACTAGCCTGGAGGTGTGAATATCCTTGGTGAATATGGACACTCCACCACCTTTAGTGTTTCGGTCCTGGTTTGGTGGCAGAAACGTGTGGTAAAGTTGTAGCCTGGTATTGCGGGGGTGATCTATGGAGCCTTGAACCAGGTCTCAGTTACTGCACAGATATCGATGTTCTCCATTTTTAGGAGTGCCTCGAGAGACTGCATTTTGAGGTTTAGACTTCTAACATTGCGTAGCATTACCTTCAGAATTTGCATGCTTTTATCTGTTACGCCGGTAGTTTTGTCATTTCAGCCTTGCCTAAAAAAGGCACTATGGGGGTGGCAAGCGCCTTAGCCAGTAATCTGAATCCCAGGTGCGACAGATGCAGACCATCTCTGGCAAAGCATTGTGGTTTGTCGATCATGTTGTCCCAGGCAGACAGATACTGGATCCCCTTTGAATGACACCAGAAGTTTAGCCAATTGTTGAAACCAATCATTTTGTCGTTATGCTATGGTATCATTCTGGGTGAAGGCAGGAAGCTACTCAGGGCTAAGGTCGTACTTGCCTGGGCCACATGATCTGATAGCTCCTCTGTGTCTCTTTTCATGTAGTCCAGGGAGGTACATCTCAAGTCATTTACTCCAACATGGACAATAACAGAGTCTTATTTGTACTTATTGTGGAGCGACTTGAGTGCATGCATTATGTGGCAGATCCTATTGAGTGGGACAGCAGTGTGCCTGACTATGGAATCACCTATGACTAAAGTGTTGGGTACGTTGTCTTGCCTTAGGGGCTGTTGTTGGGTGGCACACTGATGTTTTGAGCTATGTGTCACTCTGGTTGTGATTGCTGTTTGTTTGCATATCAGCTTTGGAGGTCCTTGTTACTTGGGCAGGTTAATGTTAAGGGCCTCTGCATATGTGGGTTTAGTGTTACTATGTGTGGGTGTTGGTGGTGTGGGTTTTGAAGGGCTATGTGTTGCTTGAGGTATAGTTCAGGTGTTAACCTTCTCCTCTTGACTGTCTACCATAATCTTGGCCAGAGAGAGCTTTGCTTCCTGTTTGGTTATGTAAGTGCATCTCTCACAGGTTGTAGTGTTGGGTGGTAGGAGGAGAGGGTTGTCTGTGTACATGAGGCAACTGCTGCATTGCCCCAGTATGCCCAGATTCACCAGGTGGACAAGAGAAATCTCCAGAAGCTTACCCTTGGGCATGCCTGGTTTGTCATTTTTTTGTAGAGTACAACAGCTGTTTTCTCTTACTTTGGCAAGGTATAGGCTATTTAGTGCCTACAATTAATTTATCCTTAAATATAAGGAGAGATGAGTGCTTGTATCAGTTTAAGGCTTCCTAGTGCTTACCTGCAAGTTATAGAGCAAGTGCTAGTCACAGGGATTTAGATTTTAGTGCTACTACTGAAAAAACAGCCAGTTTTAAGTGAAATTTTGAAGGGCAGACTTTCTGGCATTGGGAATAGTTTAACCTTAGCCCCACAGTGCTGCGCAATGCGCAAAAACATGCAATCACGCGTTTTTAAGCCAGAAAGTTGAAAGGGATAGAAATCAGCCCCAAATGGCCAATAAAATTACAATTTCTTTATCTTTACCTATAATTTTCATAAATATCTTATAATCTGTATTATCCAATGCTATTGGTCTTCAGTTTTTTATATCCTCTTTTCTCCCTTTTTCCATATAATTTCACAATCCCTGTACATATTTTTTTTCAGTTATGCATATTTCTAACCATTCATTTAATACTTCAGCAAAACACATTTTTTGGCATTCTTTCATATTATAATACATATAATACTCAACACCATCCATTCCTGTAGCTTTTTCCATTTTTAATTCTTATACATTAATTTCACTTAGACTTATATTATTTTCCGTACTTGTATTATCCTCTTTACTTAGTTTTTTTAACTTTCCATTTCTGCTTTCCATATCCCTTTTTAATGCATTTTCTATATACTTGTGTGTTCAATGTTACTGCTTCATCATTCTTCAGTTTCCTTATAATGCTATCATTTTCCCTTACAATCTTATTTAAGTATGGCACAATCTCTTCTTTCTTTCCATGTAAAAATATTTTTGCTTATATAACAACTTATTAATCTTCTGATTCATCCAATATACATTTTTCTTTTTCATAAGTACTAATCTTTTTTCTATTACTTCATTTGCTTATATTTTTGTTTCTGAATCCTCGTTCTCATTACTTGATACTACAAAAAACATGTTTTGTATTTTTATTTAAAACTCATCCACCAATTTGTCCAGTTTTCATAAAAAATTCTCATATTCACATGATTTTTCCATAACTGATAAATCTCTTTTCTGTCTTCCTCATCTATGTATTTTTCATTATGTCTCATAACACCTTTGCCTAATCTTGTACATCCCTCCTTTTCTAGTATTTCTACCCATATAGCTAAATGATCAGGGATCCTGTTTTCTTTATTCCTTCCTGTACTACTCTTAAGCTTTTAGCTATTACAAAATAGTCAATTTTTGTTTTAATCTCATTCCTTTTATAAGCCAATGTTTCTCATCATATATATATATATATATATATATATATATATATATATATATATATATAAAAAACTTTCCACTTTTTATTTCATATACCATCCTGACATCAGTTGCTAATTTTCTTCTTTTTCTTAAATCACAGTTCAAATCTTCTACTGATATTATCTCCATATCAGCTCCTATATAATTTAAGATTTTTTAAACATTATTTCTCTTTCATTCATATATTGTAATAATTCTATACACATCTTTCCTCCATCTTGCATCTATAACTATTACTCTACCTAATTCCACTATAGCAAAGTCTAAAACTTTTATTGTTTCATTACATAACATAGCAGCACCTGAACATGTTTCTTTACCTACATTCCATATGTTTCCACACCATAATTTTTCCATTTGCAACCTTTCATCTTGTGTTAATATTCTCATGTCTTCTAGTATAAAAAGATGGATATTAAGTGATATACATGATTCTAAGACACTTATTCTTCTTTTAATAGTCTTTATACTATTAACATTTATAACTAATAGTTTCAGTTTTCTTTTAATATAAACTCATTGCCTCTTTTCACCTTTAAACTTTACCTTTTTTTATTTTCTTTCATGGCTACACTCTTAAATTTTCTTTTCCGATCTTTATCACTTTTCCTATAGAATTCTTTTTACCTCTTACCATTCTCCAGTTCACATGTTGATTTTCACTTTTTTCCTGCACCAATTCTTCCCCTTCATTATTTTCATTTGCATCTAATATTTTTCCTTTACAATTTTCTTGTACATCAGTTTTTCATATTCTTTTTCTGCATTCCCTTCTTTGTCATATACATATTCCTATATTTGTTCTTGTTCTTTAATTTCTATATATTTGTTATAATCCATACATTCATGTCCCATTTATCCACATTTTTTACACATCATATCACAATTTTTGGCTTTGTGCCCAGGCTTTCCACAAATAAAACGTTTCTTTTATCACAATTGTTAATCGAGTGATTGCCCTTTCCACAAAAAAGCATGTCTTTGGTTGACTCACATGGTTACCAAAAGTTCAATTACCTACTACATTTATTACACTTGAAATATGTATGATTTTTTCTTTTTTCCATATTCAGAATTACACCACAATCCTATGCCCAGTCTACAAGCCTATGTCATCATAAACGTTTGTAATGTACAAAACATCTTTACAAATAGACTGTAAATAATTTTTTAATACATTTCTCTCAATTTCAGTTCAAAATTGCACAGAAATTCCTTTTTAGTCTCTCTATTAAATGTTTGTATTATGTAAGAATTCTATGGATTATAATTTTTTTACTTTCAAATTGATCTAAAAAATTCTCCACATATTGTTCAGTCTCAAACAAAATGTCACAAAAAGATTCTTTAGTAATGAGTATAAAGGCTCTTACCTCCTTTGGTGAAGTGCCCAAGGTTGCAATGACTTTTTCCCATACCTCATACCTCTCTAGGCCTTTTTCTTCTTTATAAGTTCATAGGTTCATAGGTTGGTACAAGGCTATCGGTCCCAGGGCCTATACAAGCCTACCCATAACAATTCCCTGGATATTTCTTCCCACAATATTTACTTAGTCATACTGTCTTCATTGTCATCTCTTTTATTCTTTCTGCTCTTTTTTCTCCCTCTATTATCATCTGTGTGTAGAAGTTTTTCTCCTTCACAATCTCCTACCTCTCCTCTTCTTGTATTTTGCCCATGATCTCCCCACAAGATGTCGCCATCTCACTTTCTGGTTCACTTTGATTATCCATGTCCCTTAAATAAACATCCCACAACAATTGGCGGGTTGTAATAACACATCCATCCTGTGATTCTCCCTGCAATAACCTTTCTTGAAACAACAACTCCATATCTTGTAAAGGTTCTTTCACCTTTACCTTATCACTGTGTTCCCTTTTCCCTTTCCCAACCTGCTGCTCACTTTCATCAAACTCTGCCACCAACTCACTTTGATCTACTTTGAACTCCTTTACCTCTGACATCTCTTCTTTTCCTCTGATATCAGCAACCAACTCCAAATTGTGATCAGCCACACTTTCCTCCTGTTTCTCTGAACTGCCTATGTACCCAGACCGGAAACAGGAAGTATCACGTAAATCAGCATCCCTGTATGCTTTGAATCAAAGACTAGGGGAAGCTCCCTGATGCTCAGGCCAAATTTCCCCTAGTAGTATAATTACCACCTCAGATTTTCATCAGCCTAGTGGTGCTAACCTGATCAAAAAGGGATACATAAATACAAAATAAATAAAAATTAACCATGATGATTGTCCCATATGATCCAGTGGCTTGAGCCTCTTGGATGTTGCTCTGAAAGCTTCTCCAGTCTCTACTTAACTAGACAAAAATGTATCGGTGGCTTGTGGCAGCTGGGACAGCATGCATCTACATATCTCTCAACCTCTTAGCTCAGGAAATCTAGACAAAGCCTAAATTAATGGGGGTACAAAGACCCAAAAAATAGGGACAAATTTTTAAATATTGGTCTTATAAAGTTGCTAGAATAACAGGATTTGTGTTAGCATGCATTTTCTGAAGGATATGAAGCCTGAAACTCCAATGTTTGTCATTGTTTAGTGACTTCAATCCTCAATAATTTGCCAGAAAACCACAAATTTGATGAAGAACAGACCAAAAATATGAGGCAAAAATCTGGACTTTCTGTGAAAATTGGACAGATAAGAGGTATGCAAATCTATCTTCACATTCTGTGATGCTTTAAGACAAACTGGCCATACTTAGCAGCTTCTGGCAGTTTGCACCTGCACAATGTGTTTGTTATGCACAGGTTAGCCAAGCCTGCAGTTCACTGAGCCAGTCTTCTTTGGCTGAAGCTTGGTAAACATAAACAGCCTACAAACTGAACTGATTTGCCAATTCTTAGAAATGGAAAAATCATTTAATTAGTATTTCTGCACATATTACAATCATCATAAAAGCACTGCAAAAACAGTGGTGGTACATGTATGGCATGCAAAATATCAGTGAAGAGTCAGAAGTGAAGGACTTCTGTTCACTTCACTGGCACACAGGTACTCAACTGACCAATATAGAATGAGCGAGGCTAACTGTTTTAAAGAAGGAGATGTGGCAAGCACAAGTGGATATATATGGGGCTGAAAATCCTCTCAACAGCTTATTTAAAACTAAACTTTTAAGTATAATTTTGAGATTTTAAGAGCAGTGACATGATCTAAGAGATGTCCACTAACATTAAAATAGACAATTTGTTGCTTGAAAACTTTAAAGAAGTGATTCAAGAAGGAAAACTTTCATCTAGTTGTCTGAGAGACTTGTACTTCTCATTGTGGGCATGGAAGTCTTCCGACAAATGGACATCAAAGTACAAAAGGTAAGGCAAGCATTGAGCAAAGGCTATTAGTGCACGATGACAGTATTTTGATGCAGCAAAATCATCTCACTACTGGACAGAGTAGGAAAACTAGAGAGGGTCTGTGAATACCTCCATGATAAGTGGAGGATTTGTAAAAATGACTGAGACAGCCAAATGTGACAATCACTGGGATGCAGAGTGGATTCCAACAGATGAACTTAAAAGTTAGGTAAACAATTTAATTACCTCTCACACTAAGCCTCCTAAAGATTTATTATTAACCATTTTACGTATATAGCATGCGGTGAAAAGAATGGCCAAGGCATCCTCTCCAATGCAACTTATGATGGTGCTCTATTTCATTTAACATTAAACAATGGTTGAATAGCTTCAGTTGTAGACATGGAGGCATTCAATGGAGAACAGGCAAGTCAAATTCGTGGAGGATTGTTCACCTTCCTATATAAAAAGAAAAAAGATACTGAACCAATCAAAAGGCAATTTCAACTGCATAGCTGCATAACTTCTATAATCTTCATGGGTATTTTATCAATGTCATTGGAAGGAAAAGTATGAACCTTTACACAGAAACAGAAGAGTATATGAGGTAGGAACTAAAGAAATGTGAAGAAAGTGCATAAGGGACCTACAGAACATAATTTCTATTACAAATTTGAGTGGGACGCGTCAAAAACTAAAATAAAACTAGGAAAAAGGAATCAAAGGGCCAGCTAAAAAGCAAACAGCTGAAAACAAAGACAAAAATTGAGCATTCAAGGGACACTGAATCCCATTTAGGGCACAGAGCTTGAACTCACTACAAATATGGGTGGGGGCAGGGGACTACACTCTGTATTTGGCTGAGTGGATATTGAAACTTGTAAGAGCAGGAGTTGCAAACTTGGTCAGTGGCTACAACACATAGATGAAAGATTATTACATGGTATATAGGGTGAGTTTCCAATCCAATTAAAATGGAAACAGTCTTTCAGAGATTGAGTAGGGCAAAAAGGTGCACAATTCTTTTATAGGAACCAAAATTCAAAATTTAAGGACACATACATAAATTAAAAGACAGCGCATACACAAGTTGCAATGCAGGCAATATGCAGAAAGAAAATGAAACCAAATATAAGAAAATGTGGAAATGGGCTCATTATAAATGAAGATCCCATTACAGAAAACAGAAAGTATCAGTGCTAGTAGAAAACAACATAAAAGACAATCCTATGGCTAAGGAACTGCTTGGTAGTGCAAAATCTACCCTGAGAGCAATGATCAAGGCAGAAGAAGGACTCGATAGAAAACCGACAACAGAATACATTGCACAAAATGAACATAGATGACAAAGATTCAACAAGAAAAAAGGAAGAACATTTAGGTAATTAGGAAGAAATGCTTAATCTGATCAATGTAATCAAATGCTGACTGGAAAGCATGTGAATATCAGAAGTGGAGGAAGAATATTTAAGCAGACGTGATTTTTGGTGGGTGCAGGAGGAGGTTAATTTTAAATATCTGATATTTAACAAGAAGGAGAGAGCAACCCACTGTCAATAGTAAAACATCAAGTGGGGGAACAATCATAATGGATAAAGAAACATGGCCACTTTCCTAGTTTATTTCATACATTTGTATGTTGAAAGTCAGGCTAGAAATACAGAACTTTGGTTTAACACCAACTTGAAGTGGCAAACACTTGGCTAAACAGATAGAGATTTGTTGAACAGTAAAATAGCTTGGGAGGAATTTAGAGGGTGATTAATCAATTAAAAGGAGGGAAAGCCCCTGAAATGGGAGGGGGAATTAGAGAACATGTTAAGAGATCTTTTTAACACCATGATAACAACTAATCAGGCTCCCTCATCTATGACATATGCTAAAATTAGAAAGATCTAAAAAATGAAACATAAAACTTATGCACCAGTAGATTTCTGGCCTGACTTGTTATTAAATACAGCCTTAAAGATTCTGCAAACAACATTTGGTCCAGATTGGAAAGACTACTTTCTATACTTAACCTGGCCAAAGTGGCTTTGTGAATGGCAGACAAGCTGATGACAAGTGGTGAACTCTGACCTTTTATATGAGCATCAGCTAATGACAGAAACACCTGTTTTATCATTTGATATTAAAAAGGTATTTGACACAGTTAACTGTGAATTTCTCTTTGCAACCTTAAGCAAAAGAGACAAGAACAAGAAACAAGTGCAACCCAAAAGGGAAACCAGTAAAATACAAAAGTACGTGTGAAGCAGTATGTCCAGTGCAAAATAAGCAATTTATTAAAAGGCCAGCAAAAAACTCAACTGAATCACCACATTTTTGTTTCAAGACTTCCTCAGATAAAATTCAACATAAAACTGTTGGTATTTATATATCAAAAACTCTACCTATCAATTAATTACACACAATCCAGTAATAGTCAAACACTCACTGACTGGAAACTCCAGGTAAGTAACCACTTGGCCACACTAAAAAAAAAATTTAAACCAAAGCAAATTAAACCCACTCATGTTGGGGTTCGCAACACCCCCTAACTAAATGTACCAACTTCAAGATTGCACTGCAGCAGGGGTAATGGGCAAAGTTCAACATGGTGGCCAAGTGGTTACTTATCTGGAGTTTACAGTCAGGTAAGTGGCATTTTGATTATATAAACTAGACCCATATATATATATATATATATATATATATATATATATATATATTTATAGTTTTTGTTTACAGGGAATGTCCGACTGGGCACAAGTCCCATCTTCAGTGAAGGCTCAGGGAGAAATGCTTCATTTTTCAGAATGAGGAGAAGGTAGTTATACACGAGTTACATAATAAATGTACATACCTACTTACATAGACTAGTAATGAGATGGCAGTTATTAAAAAAATAATAAATGTACATACATAGAATAGTAAATGTACATACATACAACAGTAAATAAACATAGAATTGTAATAATACAACAGTTAATGAAAACATGATAGTTAGATGAAGAATACAGTAAACTATTACCTAATATCAAGCTTATAAGAATCTAGTTACTTTCTAATAGAATCAGATGAAAATAGATATTGAATAGAAGACAGTGAAGTAAGTATAGCATGAAGATAGTGTGAATTATGAAGGAGTATTGCAGAGGTCTAGGTAAGAGAGAGACAGAGATAGTAGTAGAGAGTGATACATGGTTCTGAACAAAATTCAAATATATTTTAAATTGAATTCAGAACAAAAGGTCGCTGCATGTTGGAAGATGTCATTTAATTGCTTTCTAATAGAAATGTTTCTGTATGTCAAAGATGTATAGAAGCTCCATATACATGTTTCTTTTCACTTTTATTTGCTGTTTTCATGTTTAAGGTTAAGTCTCCTTAAATGAGTATAGCAGTTAGAAATGCATGTTTTTCTAATGGCACTTAAATATTTCCTCATACTATATTTACAAGCATTTTCGAAAACTGACATAAAAACATACAGTATAAAAAACAGTGGTTGAACTGCATTCACAAACATCAAGATCATGTGCAATCCATATGCAGAGAAGAGACACAATGGTAGGTGTCCAGAGGTCTTGCTCAAAACAGGGACATTTTTAAAAGATCA
>NC_056743.1:1034016425-1034051425 GCF_019279795.1 Protopterus annectens
ACTGCCAAAAAATGGAAACGTATTTCTTTTGATAGACACATACCTCAGTCATTCTCACTGCTTATTTATATTGTCTGATACATCAGCAGCACGGTATAGCAATAGACTATGTTATTAGCATTTTAATTATTTTCCATTACAGTATGTTTTTTGGCTTATTCTGCAGTTAGAAGCCTGTATTATCTCCGTCGTCTACCTGGCTCACTTTCCTTTCTTCATCTAAACCTGATAAGCTTTGAAAAGCTAGAAAATAACAGTCATTTATCAAGGCTAAGTTAGTAAAGCGTAAGCCTTATTCTTCATGTGTTAATACAGAGCATGTTACTATCTAACTGCCAATACACTTCTAGTACACTAGTTGCAAACTTATGTTATGCACACATAGATCCTTTTCTGTTTTGTTTCATTTAGTATTTTTGTTTTAATTTTACATTTGATAAACATGAAAGCACTGTTTAACATGTATAAAAATGATGTTTATTTTCTTCTTAACTGTCTGTGCTTCATAGCAGTTTAATATACATTATCTGTATACTGTCACCCTGCTGGAGAAGTTTGTTCCCCATTCAGGGTTTACTGTACAGTTCACCCGTTCTCTAAGAGCTTTTAAAATGTGGCATGGCATGCTTTCTCTGATTACATGGTATGACTTTATGTCTTAATGATCTAGCAGATGGAGTAGTAATATAAACATTGTAATCTTAAATTGCCTTCATTTTATTCTATTATAAAAGAATGGTTCACAAAACTATTTGGGAATAGCTGAACTTTCATTTAGCATATACAGTGTATTATTTTACCACATGTATCTCGGATGACTGGATAATAAACATACTCATGCCAGTGTGCAAGAACAAAGGGGACATCCATAACTGTGGGCATATCACATTGCATGAAAGTTCTGGAGAGGGTGATTGATAAACAGATACTCAGAGTAGTAGAACATAAGATGGGAGATGAGCAGTTCAGATTCAGATCAGGATGCAGCACAACTGACCCGATGTTTGTGGTGGGACAGATAATAGAAAAGAAGCTGGAGATGAGGAGATAGTCCAACTGGGCATACCTAGACTTGGTGAAAGCATATGACAAGGTCCCAAGAAAGCTGATTTGGGCAGTACTGTGATGGTTCCAATTACCAGAAACATTGGTAGAATTAGTACAGGCTATGTACAAGGACCCAGTGACTCAAGTACGAACAGTGTTTGCCCTCACAGAGGGCTTCCCATTGGGAGTGGGAGAGGTGTGCATCAGAGTTTTTATTATTTAAGCTTTTTTTTTTAAGTTTTTTTATGTGAATGGATCTGATGAAGGATCATTTGATCCAAAAGCACTTCTCTCACCTACAACAATAAAATATTTCTTGTTTTTAAGTGGAGTTGTAATTGTGTTACCCTGGCAGTGGAGGCTGTGTTGATTATTTTACTTTTTGGATATTTTGTACTACACAGTACTTCAGTGGGAGGCTTCCTGTTATTATTTTATATATATATATATATATATATATATATATATATATATATATATATATATGTCTATCTATTTTCCTATTTTCCCTTAGTTTACTCTCCCACAGCCCTGTTACTAAATCTTTTCTTCTAGTCCCTGTACAGATAGTGAACCATATGGTGGTATACTCACTATTAGCCCTCTGTACAGATAGTGAACCATATGGTGGCATGCTCACTATTAGCCCTCTGTACAGATAGTGTCCCATATGGTGGCATGCTCACTATTAGCCCTCTGTACAGATAGTGAACCATATGGTGGCATGCTCACTATTAGCCCTCTGTACAGATAGTGACCCATATGGTGGCATGCTCACTATTAGCCCTCAGTACAGATAATGACCCATATGGTGGCATGCTCACTATTAGCCCTCTGTACAGATAGTGACCCATATGGTGGCATGCTCACTATTAGCCCTCTGTACAGATAGTGACCCATATGGTGGCATGCTCACTATTAGCCCTCTGTACAGATAGTGACCCATATGGTGGCATGCTCACTATTAGCCCTCTGTACAGATAGTGACTCATATGGTGGCATGTCCTCTTAGCCCCCTGTACAGAAAGTGGACAATATGGTGGTATGTTCACTACTATCCCCTGTACAGATTATATTTATTTTATTTATTTGACATTTGTTTACCAGGGAGGTCTAACTGGGTTGGTAGCCCATTTTCAGCTGAAGTCCGGGGAGAACAGTTCCACATGTAGACAATCAACATTAAACAAAAGTACAGCTAAAGATAAAGATTAACATAAAATCAGTCTAAGACAGGTACCACATTAACAACTGCACAATAATAAGCAATAAAAAGACACATATTTGGACAACTTGACAGTTTTTACAGAGATTAATAGAAATAAAACTAGTGATGTATAAAAAAATTAGTTTATCAACATCAAAGGTCATATATAGGAAAAGTTTCAAACAGCAATAGGCAAAAACCTGTGAACCATATGGTGCTATGCTCACTCTTAGCCCCCAATGTCCTCACCTTAACTCAGCAAGCGTAATGTATCTTCTTTAACACTATATCAAGATGATCTGACTAGCAGTTGTCTCCTTCGGATTTATATAAATATGATTGGTTATTATCTCCATTTTATTTTTGTTTATTAATGGGACGAACCTACTAGATGCTAGACTCTGTTCAAGGGTGGTCTATACCCTTCATCTGTCAGACTGAATGTCTTGCTCAGAGTCACCCAGTAGGCAAGTGAAAATTGAGGGAATCAAACCCTGGCTATGGCTAATAACCTTCTTCCTTTGAGTAAACTAGCCAAACTGGAACAAAGCTCTCTTCACCCAAGACTGGACTAGACAGTAAAGAGGAGAAGGTAAACACTTGAACCACACCACACTCATCACATAGTCCCTCAAAACCTACACCACCAAAACACACACAAAGAAACACAAAACACACACCTACATTCATGGAGGCTCTCAATAAAAACCTGCCCAAGCATCAGGGACCTCCAAAGCAGAAACGCAAGCAAACTCCACCCCTCAACACAACCCAAATGACACATAGCCCACAAACTCAGTGTGCCACTTAACCACAATCCATAAGGCATAACAACATACCCAACACTCTAGTCATAGGTGACGCTATAGTCAGGCACACTGATGTTTCACTCACCAAGCTAAATAAGGATAAAGTTACTGTCAGCTGCCTGTCAGGTGCCAGGATCCGTCACATAACGCACGCACTCAGGTCACTCTACAACAAGTACAAATATGACACTGTCATTGTCCATGTTGGTGTGAATGACCTGAAACGTGCCTCCCTGGACTACATGAAAAAAGACATGGATGAGCTCTCCGATCTTGTAGCCCAGGCAGGTATGACTCTAGCCCTGACTAGCATTCTGCCATCACCCAGAATGATACCACAGTACAAGGACAAAATGATTGACTTCAACAATTGGCTAAGCTTCTGGTGTCATTCTAGTATTTGTTTGCCTGGGATGACACGATCGACAGACCATGATGCTTTGCCAGAGATGGCCTGCACCTGTCGCCCTTGGGATTCTGGATACTGGCAAAGGCTCTTGCCACCCCTATAGTGCCTTTTTTAGGCAAGGTTCAAATGACAAATTCACCACCGTAACAGGTACAAGCAAGCAAAATCTGAGGGTAATGCTACTGAATGCTCGAAGTCTAAACCTCAAAATGCACTCACTCAAGGCACTCCTTAAAATGGAGAACATCGACATCTGTGTAGTGAGAGTGACCTGGTTCAAAGCTCCAGAAAGCACCTCTGCATTACCAGGCTATAATTCATACCACGCCTTTCGGCCACCTAACCCGGAACAAAGCACTAAAGGTAGAGGCATGTCCATATTCATTAAGGATATCCACACCTCCAGCCTAGTTGCACAGCATAATGCATCCAAGATTATCCAAGTGCAACTAACTCTGGGCAAGACTGCAATCCAAATTGTAGCTTGTTACACACCCACCACCATGCCCCAGGATTCCCACTCCTCATTTCTTGATACACTGGAAAGTATTAGGGTACAACCCAACACCCTAATAATGGGCGATTTCAACTACCCCACCATTAACTGGGAAAACTACTTATGTACCAACTCTTTTGTTCAACGTTTTTTGGAATTCATAAATTCCAATGCCTTGGATCAACTTATTCACACCCCCACCAGGGGCAGCAATATCCTAGACTTGGTCATTACCAACATGGGCAACCGGTGTTCCACACCAGATGTCACTTCCTTGTTTGTCAGATCCGACCACAAGCTAATCACCCTAGACATCCACATCCCGCCCTCACTTCCAATTAGGGAAACAACCGTAAAAAAACTTCTCCAAAGCCAACTTCACACTTCTTAAAACAGAAGTGGCAAACTTCATGACTCCCATGCAGACGGACAATAGAGGTATGACTGCTGAGTCCTACACAAATGCACTTTATAAGCACTTACACGAGTGCATGGATCATGCTATCCCTAATAGAACCAAAATGCTATGCTCCAAAAAAAGGACACCAATCTGGTGGTCCTCTACCATAAACAAACTCTACAACAGAAGAAAGAAAGTGTTGCAAAAAAGAGTAAAATCCCATGACTAGAGGAACTTCCTGGTCAACCTCAGTAAGAAGCTAAGATCCCTTATAAAATCCTCCAAAGCTAGTTATGAAAACAAAATTGCCACTGACTCTAAAGACAACCACAAAGCATTCTATAGCTATGTCAAGAATATCAAGGGCAACACTCAGATCTGCTCTGAGTTACAGCACAATGGCACTAAATATACAGAACCAACTGATACTGCCAACATCCTGGAAGATAGGTTCAGTGCTAACTTTACCCCCCTCTCACCCCCTAGAGGGCCCATCTCTATACCAGAAGAATGCAAAGTTCTTGTAATCACGGCTGCACAGGTAAAAAAACACACTCTCCAAAGCCAAGAACACAGCATCCATGGGACCTGACAATATCCCAGGCTGCGTTCTACATGAACTACAGAATGAACTGGAGCCCTACCTAAGTACCATGTTCAATCATGGCCTCCTCTCAGGCTTTGTGCTCACTGAATGGTACACTGCAATGGTTATCCCACTCCACAAAGGGGGAGCCATGACGGACCCTGGGAACTACCGCCCCATTAGCCTGCTGAGCCTGGTCTGCAAGGCCATGGAATGTATCATCATGGAACTCATAAACAAAGACATTGGTAATCTCCAAACTCTGGACCCTACCCAGTTCGGGTTTGTAAAAGGCAGATCATGTCTCCTAAACCCGATTGACTTCTTTGAAGCAGGCACCAAAGCCATAGATGGGGGTAAGGTGGTTCACACAGCTTATCTAGATCTTGCCAAGGCTTTTGACACCATCCCCCACTCTGGAATTATAGATAAGCTCACTAAACTAGGTATAAATCCCTATGTCACAGGATGGGTTGCCAACTGGCTCATGGACAGAACCCACACTGTGAAAGTACAGACTCCAAATCTGACTTCAGACCAGTGACAAGTGGAGTACCACAGGGTTCAGTCCTGGGTCCTCTCCTGTTTGGTATCTACTTCTCTGAAGTACAGGCTAACACAGAAGGTCTTTGGCTAACAAAGTTTGCAGATGACTGCAAACTAGGAGCCATAATTGAAACTCCTAACGATGTGGACATACTACAAAAGGGCCTCACTGAGACAGATGCCTGGTGTCAAAGCCATGGCCTGAAGCTCAATGCCAAAAAATGTATTGTCATCCCCTTTGGTAAAAACTCTGTACCCATGAACTACCATATAAGTGGTAGTCTACTTAATGCCAAAAGTGTGATAAGAGACCTTGGGACACAGGTGGACAGTAATCTCTCCTTTGATAATCACATCACCACAGTGGTCAGAAAATCCTTCTACATGGCTCACCTCATCACAAAAGGTTTCTCATCCAGAAAAAAAGAGATCATCGTTCCCCTCTACTCATTACTCATTAGACGCATTATAGAGTACAACACCCCTTTTGGTATGTACCTCACAAGACATCTACAACAACTGGAAAGGCCACAGAAATACCTCACAAAGAGGATTACTGGCCTCAAATAGATGCCCTATGCAGACCGTCTCAAAAAACTCCAGCTTTAGTCTGTCGCATATCGCCTACTCAGAGGTGATCCCTGCCTAACATACAAAGCTATGTCAAACCCAGAGCTGTTGGACATGCTCCACTTAAAGAAATCCCAATCCCTTTAAGCTACACACTCTAGGGACTTAAAGCTTGTCACCACAATAAACAGAACATGCTGGAGGGATAGATTCCTGTCCCAGAGACTTCCCATACTCTGGAACAGACTACCTATCTATGTTAAACAGAGCTTCTCATTAGCACTCTTCAAGAAAAATCTTGATGATTGGATGGGAAATAGGAAATTCACCCCAGGGATCACTTCTGTGGCTCTGCTCGACAGGGGCGCAGGAAAATAATTTTCTTGGGTGGCGAAAGCCAGGGTACCTCTTTGGCTAGGCTTATATAGGCCCTAGGGCTAATAGCCTAGTACCTACCTGTGAACCTATGAACTTTCATTATCAACCATTGATACTGGGATGCTGGTTTCTGCTTTGGGTAGACTGCAGTTTCCCATAGTCACTACCTGCTTGTGTCTCTACATTTCCCATCCTCTTTCTGTAGCAAATAATTTTATCTGTTGCTGTGTTTGATGTACCTGTTGACTATAGCTCATGTTGATCCATTAGCTTGTATTTCCTTGTCTTCATCCCAGTTGCCAAGAGGCTAAAATGAACTTGATTTTCCATCTTCCATTAAATTCTCTGTGTCCTTTTCTAGATGACATTCCAATCCTTCCTTCACATATATCATCAGTCTCCTTCATGACTTTCTCCTCCTAGCTACTTTTGCCCCTGTGTGTGCTGACCATATGGCATATTCCAACAATGTCAGCCCAGCTGCTGCCTTTTGAGTAAAGCAGCTGTCATGCAGGAGGCCTTCAGAGGATTTGTTTTGTTGTGTAGCCTTAATAACCCCTTGCATACCGTGTCAGTACTCATGGAGGGTTGAGAATGAGTAAAGTGTGGGACTATCACTAATCTCTAAATGTAATGTAGCCTTCCAGATAAACATCTCCCCTCAAGCAGATGGATCTGTCTAGGTTACTGGCTTGCACAAGGAATTCATTACTGATAAATGATCCCTGCAACATACCCCTCAGAGATTTGAGCAGGTATCACATTTTCATTCTTCTCCCTCCCCAGCCATGTTTTCATCTTTCTCCATTCTTCTGTCATTTTTCTGTTACCCATAAGTCATGAATACAGTGTGCCTCATGACACCCAGCTGTATATGTATCTGTCACTGGCAGGCAGCAGTTGACACCCAGCTGTATATGTATCTGTCACAGGCAGGCAGCAGTTGACACCCAGCTGTATATGTATCTGTCACTGGGAGGCAGCTGCTGACACCCAGCTGTATATGTATCTGTCACTGGGAGGCAGCTGCTGACACCCAGCTGTATATGTATCTGTCACTGGCAGGCAGTGGCTGACACCCAGCTGTATATGTATCTGTCACTGGGAGGCAGCTGCTGACACCCAGCTGTATATGTATCGATCACTGGGAGGCAGCTGCTGACACCCAGCTGTATATGCATCTAACACTGGCAGGCAGCTGCACGTTATTGACTTATCCCAGTAACATAAAACATCACAGACAAAGACATGCATGCACACCCACACATAAGCAATGATCTTCATCATTTTATATGTCTTTGGCTCATAGCATATCAGTAAGTCATTGTAATGTGTCTGTGAAGGTGTCCAAATGTACCAAACTTGATTTGTGATGATGACATAGCTATGCAATATGTTAGCAACTTTATAAGTCATTCACCATCAGTACTGTGCAGGTGAGACTGTGTTAGAGTGAATAAAGTTAGTGAGAGTAGCAGGCTCAGATGTCATCACAAGAGACATGATTAGGGTGTTGGGTGAGTTAGGGGAATAAATGGCTTCAGAAGATACTCATAGCAATATGAAGAGAAAGATTTATCCCAGATGAATGGAGAACAGTCATTCTAGTGCCAGTGTAGAAAAACAAATGGGACATCTACTACTTTGGGCAGTATATAAGTATCAAACTAATTCCACATTGCTTGAGAGTATTGGAGAGGGTGAATGATTAATGAATATGCAGATTAGTGGAATGTAAGATGGGAAATCAGCAGCTTGAATTCAGATCAGGATATAGCACAACTCACCCAATGCTTGCAGTGAGACAGATAGTTGAGAAGAAATTGGAAATGAGGAAAAAGTTCAACTGGGTATTTCTAAACTTAGAAGAAGCATATGACAAGGTCCCAAGAAACCTGATTTGGGCAGTTTCTGAGATGGTTCAAAGTCTATGTAACATTGTTAGAATTACTGCAGACTGTACACAAGGACCTGATTGCACAGGTATGTACAGTCTTCGGGCTCACAGAGGAATTTCCAGTAAGAATGTTTGTGCATCAGTTTCAGATATGAGCCCACTGCTGTTCATACAAATGATGGAATACATTAGCAAGCAGATCAGAGGGGACAGATCAACAAAGCAGCTGTATGCAGACAATGTAGACTAACAAGCAGACACTGAACAGAAAATTCAGCAACTGACAAGGGAATGGGATATAAAACTGAATGCATGTGGAATGAAACTGAGAACAGACTGGACAATTTTCTTAGAAGCAAATGGGAGAAATCAGAAGAGTTGGTTGAGGAGAAGGCAAGCCTGAATGAGGAGGTCAAAACTAGACTCACAGGGGGTGCGGCCAGAATGCTGACAGGTTGACAGCACTTTTTCTCAGCTCTCTTATCTTATATTTCTGACAAGAAATTTTAAAAACCAAGACTCCTAAACTTCTTAAACTTAACCAGTAACTTATACTACAGTCTTTGGAAGTCCACATTGGATTATTTTGTTTAAATTCCAATATTTTTCTGTCAAAATTCAAGCAGAAAAGGCTCAGATTTCTTCACAGAATGAGTTATCAAAAGAACACAGGACCAGACAATAAAGAAGGAACTACAAACTTTATTATCTACCATGCAGGATTTATGTTTGAAGCACAGACGGCCTTAGGCATAGGCGAACTAGGCGACCGCCTAGGGCGCTGTACAGGCTGGCCTCGTAAAGGGCACTCTTTTATTTATTTATTTATTTTCCTTAAGCCATAAGGTAACGTTTGAGCTCCTCTCAGCGCCTAGTTGTCTCTGAATCCGTCACAACCGTACTGTTGCATTTGCGCCCTCCTTCCACTTCTGTAGTCCTGTTCATTAAGGTTGCTGGAACCATAGGGTGAGGGAGAGGCTTTTACAGCTGCAGGTTAGCCAGCTTCAACAATTAAAAAAAGACAAGCCCTCTTCACACTGCAGTGTAAAGTGTCTTCTCCTTTAAGCAGGACCATGCGTGTGACGCAGGCCCACATGGCAATGCGGATGTAAATACATTCCGCACTCGTACACGAGAGGTGTATGTCATGTGAGAGTATTTGAGGTCTTTCAGTAAAGCTATTGATATAATGCATCTCTTGCCTTTGTCTCTTTATTGTAGATCACTTCTGTACTTTACAAGGTGTATATATATTACACGGAGTCAAAAGCAAAGTGTAATTAGTGATAACAACACTTCCTTCCAGCTGCTGTGTAAAATCTAGACGTAGACACTGACAAAAAATTATGACTAACACTGAGGGCTGTGACAACGGTCTCAAGACTAAAAGAATCTCAGCAAAATATTGCAGCTTTGTACTTTGATCAGATATCAGAAGAAGTGCCTAGTTTTCCATATTTTGACTGTATAAATGACAAAATAGACTTCTACCTCGAATTATACATAGTCTCAAGCACTGGAATTTTCACATTTTACATCTCTCTCGCTCTCTTTCAAAGTGATCATATTATTCAAAGTTTGCCTAGAAAAAAAACATTGACCCACCAATCTTTTGAGATGACCACATTGAAATAATATTTTAGCAAAATGTCTTCACTACAATCATCAATGTCTCTGAAGCGGCACGGAAACTTGTCTGAAAAGAAGAAGCTTTGGAGTCAGAAGTTTGAATTATACCTCATTGTCAGTCAAATCTGTAATGGATTAAGATGAAAAATGTCACTCAGAGTGAAAAAAAAGATTAAGTATAAGCAGAGAGCCTAGTTAGCTTGATGCAGCCACAATGGTGCTGAGAAGGTGCTGCACATTACAAATGAAACATTGTGTATTAGGTGCAGTTACTGGTATAAGCAAAGTCAAAGTAAAGCATTTAATCAAACTTGCAGGCTATGCGGTGATCAAAATAATTTCCAAAGGTATATAAGAAATTAAAAAAGCTTCTTTCACAAGATGTGCATAATACGTAGTCTAAAAAGGTAACAACAAATGAATATAGGAACACGAACGTACTAGGCAGATGATCATGGGGTCCATAAGATGCCTAGCATAACCTTTAAGGAGACAAACTTAAAAGCTCTTTGCCACCCTTTTCTAGCACTTAACAAGGATCACCTCCCAAACCAAGCAAAGCAGTTCATGACAACCCTGGTGTAAATTTGTGTCTACCCATGCAGTCATCAAGACTAGCGTTGAAGGTAGCCAAATCAGTAATCTGTTTAACCTGTAGTGGAAATTATTCGACAGGCTAGGAATACATTGAGTTAAGAACCTCTCTCTCCAGCAAGTCTTAGAGTTAAGTCATTAGTGCAGGTATTTCTACCACCTATAGTTTTGCAAATGAAAAGGAGGCCAATAAGACTGGGTCTTTTATGGCTTAAAAAGTGAACACGTCACCTTACAGCAACCTCTATACTACTGAGGTTAAGAAGAGTCAGGCTAATTTACTGCAGTATTTAAAGTATTTAAGACCTTTAATATTCTTAGTTAGAAATCTCTGAGGCTTTTCCAGTTGAGTGATGCGCTTGGATTTCTACATACCAAAGGGAACATTGTATTTAATGATGGGTCTGATAAGGGGATGAGTACAGTGATAGGATGACTTCTTTGGATCTTGGAAATACTCCCTTGGAAACTAACTAGGCCAAAAAGGAAGATATGTACTCACCATAATGCTCCATCTGTGTTGTCTATTTTCATTCTTCAACAAGTGGGTTCAGATCCAACCTTTGGATCCAACTCGGCTGTTACTATAGCTCGTGGTAACCATAAAGCTCTCAAGCTTCTCCCTTGCCCATAATGCACCAACCCCTAGTATATCTCAGATCCTGTTTGCAGTTCAACCCAGTTTAGTTGGCAGAGTGCTGTGCAGTGATGTGATCTTGATGGCTGGTTGGCTGCAGACCTGGCTACTTTATTGTAACAGGATTCAAGTTTATTTAAGTCACATTTTCTTAAGTTTGTGAATATAGGTGAGGCATATAGTGATGTTGATAGTATTTAAGAGATGGCATAGAATCGGTTAGGAAGGGCTTCATTCTGTAGAGAGACCCTAGCTTGAAGTGAACCTTTTTAAAGATTAAAGAAAGGTGTTTGTAAAATTTGAGATCTTTGTCAGTAGTGACACTGAGTGGGTGGCCACTGTGGTGCAGCAGTTAATGTTGCCACCTCATGGCAAGAGGCTGTCCGGTTCGATTCTTGGCTGCGATGCCTTCTGTGTGGAGTCTACATGTCCTCCCTGCGATCATGTGGGCTTCCTCTGGGTACTCCAGTTCCCTCCCACATCCCAAACATATGCTGTAGATGAATCACAACCAACAACAGAACCATCAAAGTAATCCAAAAACAACAATAGATTCAGTTCCACAATAAAATGTATTACTTGTCTTGTTTTAGCTCCTCGGCTACTACAGCCTTCAAAGAGTACAGAATTACCAAAAAACACATTCCCCTATTTATACATCACCAACAGTCATTTAATTAATTAATCAATCAATTAAACAAACATTTTAAAATTTTAACGCAAACTTCTCCAATTAACTTCTCTATTCAAGCCACTTGGTGTTAGTGTATCAAACTTTAATATAAATACAGTTTCTTTCATCCCCTTTCCTAATAAACACTTCTTCCAGAATTGTAGCTTGTAATAAATTAGCATCACTATTAGGTTTTTCCCCAAAATGAGATGCTATAGGACTTTCCAATCTCCCCTTCTTAATATCTCTAATGTGTTCCTGCAACCTAACTCTAAACTTCCTCTTAGTTTCCCCAATATAGAAAAGGTTGCAGAGACATCTCAGGCAATAAATTACGCCTACTGTGTCACATGTAAAATAATTATGTGGTCTGAATATTTTCCCATTAATCCTAGAGAAACTCAATTTAATATGAGAACATATATTACAATTATTACAGGGTATAGTACCCATATATGCTGTAGGTTGACTGGACACTGTAAACTGGCCATAGGTGTGTGTGTGCACAAGCATGTGCCTTCAGTGGAAAGTTGGGTGCCGGGCTGGTAACTCAACACCATAAAACTCCACTGCCATTTGTTCTGCAGACCGTTGTTCTGCTGTGGTGACCCCTCACTGGGAAAAGCTGAAAGAAGAAGTAGTCAGTAGTGACAATGAGTAGCTTGTTATGATTTATTGGTTCTGTGATGGCTTTGTTTGAGGAGTAGATGGTGAAATGGGGAGGATGACTTCTTCTTTTGCTGCTAGAGAAGAGCATAAGTTTTATTTTTGGGGGGTTCAGGATAAGTTGGGAGTTAGATATTTTTCTATGTCCATTAAGGATTGTTGTGTTTTTGTAGGAGTTCAGGAAGGGAGGGAGCTGAGCATATGATGGCGGAATCATCAGTATATTGAACTATGGTTGTTTGAGATTGCATCTCACTTCTCAACTCTCCATAACTTTCAGGGACATCCCTGCTTTGACTCAAATTTTAGTTCTGTCCCTCTTAACCCCTCCTAAAGCTAGTGACCTTTGGAGAAAAGATGGTAAATTCCCCTTAATAAATTGTGACAATAATTAGCCCAGGTTGGAAGGTTTGGAGACACAGCCAGAGAGGCAAGATTACGTTGGTTTGGACATGTGCTGAGTATATTGGGAAAAAGATGCTAAGGATGAAGCTGCCAGGTAACAGGAAAAGAGGAAGGCCTAAGATAAGGTTTATGGATGTGGTGAGAGAGGACATGCAGGTGGTTGGTGTGACAGAGCACGATGCAGAGGACAGGAATAAATGGAAACAGATGATCCACTGTGGCGACCCCTAATGGGAGCAGCCGAAAGAAGAAGAAGAATTAGAGTTATGGACTTAATTTAATTGGGAAAATGTATATTAATTCACATTCTCCTATTTTGTCCTATATTTTGTACCTCCCTAAAAAATTGACCCTTTCCTTTGCATAGTATTGCGCCCCAGCGGCTTAAGCTACTGTACATAGGGAGGAGAGAGATTGCTATTCTACTTTCACTGAGCATAAGGCTCGCTCACCTACCCCAAATTAAATTAAATTGTTTAGATTAACTTAATCAACCATTTGAAACAAGGCAAATGGGTTTCTATTTTCTGAGAGCAAGGCTTTTATTGTAAAATATGTGTGAAGGAGTAATAGATAAAGCAGGTTTATTAAAGGAAAATTCCACCTTCACTTGCAGTTTAACTAAATTACAAGGTATCTGTTCTTCTTATGCATTTAAATAATTGAAGGAAAGAACTGGAGTGGCTTTCTTGGGGAGTGACCTACCCGTGGGAGAACCTCAAATAGGGGTGTTTCATGAGTATGGTGTGGGTTGGGGCTTAAGGGTCGCCAGAGTACTACTTCGCCTAGGGCACCATTTCAGCTAAGGCCGGCCCTGCTTTGAAGTGTGACAAAAATGGACAAAAAAACTTGATTCTCTTAAAGAAAAATGCACAAAACAAATGGCATAGTTACAAGAATTAATAATGCAACATAAGAATCAGATTGCAGACATAGAAGAAACATTAAATGACATGTAAAGCAGACTCATGGAACAAGAACATCAGCCTGAGTCTCTCTCTAAACAACATACTTTTCTAACAAATAAACAAATGAGATGAGCTAGAAGACAGGTCAAGGAGAAACAACTTGCATATTTATTGACTGACAGAAAAGAGTGAAGGAGACAATATGGTAAATGTTCTCACATCCTGGCTTCCAAATGTTCTGAATTTACCTGAGTCTTTTCCTTATGGACTTGAAAGAGCCTATAGGTCACTGGCAGTTCCTTCTTCTTCCAGCAGAGCAAATAAAAGTTCAAGATCAATAATAGTAAGATTTATATATTCTCAGGGCAAGGAAGTGGTGCTAAAAACTGAGTGGTCAAACTCTCCTGTCAAATAGCAAGATAATTTAATAATTTAATAAGATTTGACAGTGATTACTCATTGTAGGTAAACTCTAAAAGAAATGAATGTTTACCTTTAATAAAAGAAGTGAAATTTGGGTTGGGAGGGTGGTCTAATGGTTAAGGTGTTTGCCTTACAAACACAAGGTGCAAGGTTTGAGTCTCACAAGGGATAATTGGCTAATCTTAAAATGGCTCGCAAGGGCAGTTAGCTTAGTACTAACCTATGAACCTATAAGAAGAGACAATTCAATGTTCATTTACTGTTTCCTGTGAGACTTAAAATCTTTTTCTCAGATGCAACAAAGATTTTTGAGACCTTGGATGCAGCTGTGTCTTTTTTAACATCTAACAAAACTTTAAATCAAACAGAATAAATGGATTGGATTGGTTTTACCCTAAAATGCCAAGCAGACAGGAATGAATGGAAAATAGCAGACAAAAAGAAGAAGAGACTAAATGACAAGTATGTAACGCACAATACAAAGATGAAAACCACACCGGAACAACGGAGATACGACCCAGCAATCGCAATGGAAATAAAACAAGAACAAATAAAAGTCACCACCATGCGCTGGGTCAAATGGCTTACTAAATACAAAATAAAAAGTTCCACGATAACAGCAATCCAAAACTTGGTTGTAAAAACCACCAGAAACTGCAAAAATGGAAATAAAGCAGTTTAATAGCAGAAACAGTTTATTTTGTATTTAGTAAGCCATTTGACCCAGCGCATGGTGGTGACTTTTAAATAAGTATGTTTTAAATAATTATTTCACATATTTTTTCCTTTTATACCACTCACAAATTATCTAAAGGGAACTACACTTTATTCAGATGGCAAATCTATGAAGTTCCCTAAAATGTACAGCAAAAATAATGCCTTTTAACTAAAAGACTACAATTCCAAAAGAAAAAAAAAAAAGGTAAAATATTGTTTCTTGTTTATTAACTTTTTAGGTTACTAACTTAACAGCTTGGTAATACCAGAACAAATCTGCATAAAACTAATATCTCTCAAAGTATAGTAAATAACAATAGCATAATACATGAAACATGAAACATGAAACAAAATAATGCTTTATCTGCTTATACCTTTTGTTAGAGTGTTTTAGTGCCATAGTCTCAGGCAAGTTACTTTTAGAAAAGAAAGGGGAAAAAAGAAGCTTAAAGAAAATGAAAACTTTTAAGTAACACATCTTACTGCATGTTTTTCTGTATAATGTAGTCATACAGAGTTATTTACAGCTTAAAAAGGCACTTAAATGAACATTTAAAATGTTAATTTGGACATAAAGTTTAAGTACAGATTTCTTAACAAATTCTACACTTTAAGAAACAGAAGATATATGCCTGTTTTTTAAATGTTTATCTACGAATATTTCATGGCTTAACTGATTTAATGATTAGTACATGCTTAACCAGGAAAATAAATATTTTTTCTTTCTTTTTTATATGGAATGAACAAGGCTTATTACAGTTAAAATAAAACTTGTCTCAGGTAAATGTAAACTTGATTCTAACTACAGAGACATGTTTGGGCTTTACAGACAGCCATTTAGAAGGAGGGAAAGCTCTCAGGCACTCCCCGAGCACAGGGAATGTTTAGAAGTACTCAGATTGCTTACTTACTTGTTTCTCGGCTTTCTGCTGAGGTCACAAACTGAAAGCCTGTTTTCTTGTTCCCAAGATGCTTATTTTTCATTATTAGCATATCTAGAGGATGAAAATCCCTTTTTGTCCACATGAGTGCTTGAAAATGAAAGTAAAATGCTCAGGCATGATATAAGCACTTGGGTTAAATGTTAATGAGCTGATCAAATTTGTTGGCTTCTTAAAGGGATATTTACCTACTAACATGCAAAACTGTACAATTTGAATAAGAGCAAAAGCAATGAGAGATTTATTAACAAGTAATTTAGTGAATTTATAAAAGAGATACACTATATTTGATTTTAATGCAGGCATGAAATTGTTATAATTAGATAATTTATAATAAGAGATTGATGTGAAATTGACTGTGCTACCACACAATATAAGAACAGGAGCTCCAGTGGGTTTAATTAGATTGATGGAACTTTGTTATGCAACTTTATAAATCTGAAGTGTTTTGCTGATTAGTTAGATTAAACTGAATGATCAATATTAATCAATTCTTATCAAAAGGAGTTTGACTAATAATATCAAATGAATATGCTTAATATTGTAATATGGTTACGTTAAATGTTTTTTCTTGGATTTAAAATCAAATTTTATGAAAATGTCTTATATGGATAGAATATAAGACATGGTATGCTTCTTTCTGTTAGACAAAATGTTTAGATAATTGGGTTGAGAAATGACTTGGAGGGGGTGTTAGAGGGTATGTTTGAATGGCTAATCTATTCAAAGCTGGGGTTTGCTTCCCCAAATGAGGGTTAGTTTTTTTTTTGTCTCAATCTTTAAGGTTTTATTGTTTAATTCTTTTTTATTGGGTTTCTATGAGTTGTAAGAACTTTGCTACATCAAATAAAAATAAGTCATTCTCTTTAGTTAAATCTGTGTACTTGTTAGTTAAAATATATACACATGACTAGCAGATCATCATCTGATGAAGTTCAAGTAATACAGCAGATGAAAAGTGCTTTATTACATTAAATCTCTTGTGGTTGGTTCCCAGTTTCTGTTTTTTGTGAATTTTTAAATTATCCCAGAAATGTTCAAATTACTAACCAAAGAAGCTCTGGCATTACTATTAAAAGTGATTACATTAACAAAGGAAAGCAAAAATGTTCCTCCTTCTTGGAAATATACAATAATATCACATACTTTGAAACCAGATAAAAATGCAAAGGAATGTTTATCTTATCTTACAGACCTATATCTTTACTAAATGTTGATTATAAAATGTTTATGGCAATACATGCAGCTATGATTAAACAACTACTTCCATTATTAATAGGTGAAGATCAAACTGACTTTATAAAAAACAGAAATACATATGTTAACAGTAAAATAATTATATATTTAATTAATTACATTATTCATACAAAAAATAACATGAATATATTTAGTTTAGACATAAATAGTGCCTTTGATTCTGTCCACTGGGATTATCTATGGTCAGGTCTAGAAGAATATGGATTTTCTCAAAAATTCACACTATTAAGTAAATTACTTTATGAAAATACTTAGCATATATAAAGACTGGATCATGCTTTTCTAAATCTTTAGAAATTACTAAAGGAATAAGGCAGGGATGCCCCTTGTCTCCATTATTATTTGCCTTAGTAATCAAACCTTTTGCAAATTATATTTGAATAGATAAGAATATTAAGGGTATATAAATTGACAATATTCTGGAAATGAAGACTGAGTTGTTTGCAGATGCTATTTTGTTAACCTTAAAGGAAGATAACATCTCTCTAAAAACTCTATTAAATTTAATTGAGCACTTTCAGAAACACTCAGGCCTTAAATTTAATGAAAATAAGACACAGATATTACTTAAAATTCTAATAGGAAAGACATAGATTAGGATTTTTCTAAATATATAGCTGTTGACAATAAAATAAAATACTTAGGGTTACATTAACAAATAAACTACATAACACAATAACAATAAACTAGTCTGATATTCTAAACAACATTAAAACACTCATTCGAAAATGGAATGAATGCTTTTTTTTACAATGGAGGACAGGCATCATATAATTAAAATGATTATTTTTCCAAAAATATTACACTTCATACAACCCTCTTCTATACCTCCTCCAAAATCTTGTATAAAGCAATTTAATAAACTAATGCTAAACTTCTTATGGTATCCCAATAAACCCAGAATAGCTCTGAATCATCACTTAAATGACTGGCAAGTAGGAGGAATCAGTCTTCCAGATACTGAAATATATGCACTGTCATCTAATATAAAAACAATATCATTATGGGTAAATAATGCTTATTCTGCCAGATGGAAACATACATAAAAAGAAATGGCTAAAATCAGGTCTTATATTGTCATCAAAATATACTGAGTTGTTATCAAATAATTTTATTTGGATGATGACAGAACATTTTACAGAAAACGAACAGAAGCACATTAGTTCTAAGTTTATAAAAAAACATATTAAAAGGATGTAAAACTCTTATGAATAGGAATCCCAGCATAAAAGCACACAAAATAATATAAAATCTTTTGATATAGATATAATCAAGAGTCTTAGAAAGCATGAACTCTCTTATTGGCATCAGGTACTAGATTCGGGAAAAGTTTTAATGATGGAACAAATAAGAAACAAATAAGAAACTACCACGACAGCAAACCAAACACATAATCACACAAAAACATACTCGGAGGCTCTAAATAAAGATCTGTCTAAGCAGCAGAGACCTCCAAAGCAGACGCCCAAGCAACCGCTACCCCAAAACAAAACACGTGCAACACATATCTCACAAAGCCAGTGTGCCAAACAGTCACAGCCCTTAAGGCTAAACAACACACCTGATACACTTGTAATAGGTGACTCTATCGTCAGGCACACTGACGTCCCACTCACCAGGCTGAACAAGGAGAAGGTCATGGTGAGCAGCCTGTCGGGCACTAGGATCCGCCACATAACACAAGCACACAGGTCACTCCAAGGCAAGTACAAATATGACTCAGTCATTGTCCATGCTGGTGTGAATGACCTGAGATGTACCTCCCTGGACTACATGAAAAGAGACATAGAGGAGCTCTCTGAGCATGTAGCCCAGGCCGGTATGACCCTGACCTTCAGTAGCATCTTACCCTCACCAAGAATGATGCCACAATATGAAGACAAGATGATCAATTTCAACAATTGGCTTAAGTACTGGTGTCATTCAAAGGGGATCCAGTGCCTGTCAGCCTGGGATGATATGCTCGACTAGGGATGGCTTGCACCTGTCACCCCTGGGCTTTCGGATATTGGCAAAGGCTCTTGCTAGCCCCATAGTGCCTTTTTTAGGCAAGGCTCAAAAGACAAACCCACCTCCATAGGTATCACAAGGGATAAGAAACTAAGAGTAATGCTACTCAAAGCCAGAAGTCTAAACCTCAAGATGCACGCACTTGAAACTCTCCTTAGCATGGAGAACATCGATATCTGTGCAGTAACAGAAACCTGGTTCAGGGCTCCCGAGAGCACCCCAGCACTACCAGGTTATACCTCATACCATGCTTTTCGGCCCCAAAACTTGGACCGAACCACAAAAGGAGGGGGAGTATCGATATTCATCAAAGATACCCACATCTCCAGGTTGGTGGCAAAGCACAAAGCATCAGAGACTATCCATGTGCAACTAACAGTGGGTAAAACTGCCTTCCAGTTTATAGCCTGCTACAGACCATCCTCCCAAACCCAGGAACCCCACTCAGCCTTCCTGAGAACACTGGAAAATATGAAGGTCTCTCCAAACACCATTATATTGGGTGACTTCAACTACCCAAACATAGACTGGGAGCATTACTCTAGCTCCAACACCTTAGCCCAAAGGTTCCTAGAATTCATAAACTCAAATTCTATGGAACAACTTGTTACCACTCCCACAAGAGAGGAAAACATACTGGACCTGATCATCACCAACATGGGGACTCTATGCTCCAGACCAGAAGTGTATCCCTCACTGGTAAGATCAGACCATAAACTAATCTCACTGGATAGTCACATCCCGACCCCACCCCCTGCCCAGAAAACCACAGTGAAAAACTTCTCTAAAGCAAATTTCACACTCCTCAAAACCAAGGTGGAATCCTTCAAAGCCCCCGGGCCTGTGGAAAATATGGCCCAGACCGCAGAATCCTTTATAAATGCATTCTATGAACACCTTCAGAAATCCATGGATCATGCAATCCCAAATAAAACCAAGACCCAATCCTCCAAAGGCAGACGTCCTGTCTGGTGGACCCCAGCCATAAACAAACTATACAATAGAAGGAGGAAGCTACTACATGATAGAGTAAAATCCCAAAAAGGGAAGGCATCTCTGATCAGTATTAGCAAAAAACTAAGGGCACTCATAAAATCGTCTAAGGCCAGCTTCAAGAGAAAAATTGCACAGGACACTAAGGATAATCACAAGGCTTTCTTTAGTTATGTTAGGAACCTGGGTGGGAATTCCCAGATATGCCCAGAATTAGTCCAAAATGACAAAAAATACACGGAACCCACAGACATTGCCAACATCCTAGCTGACAGATTCAGCGCAAACTTCTCCCCCTCCTCCCCACCAAAAGGGCAAATATCTATCCCAGCAGAGTGCTGCCCCCCTGACATCTCAGATGCTCAGGTAAGAGCCGCCTCTCCAAAGCAAAAAACACAGCATCAATGGGACCAGACGGTGTCCCGGCTGCCCCTACATGAACTCCAAGAAGAGCTAAACCCAAACATAAAACTACTGTTCAATCTCAGCCTTACTACAGGATATGTACCCAAAGAGTGGCATACAGCAACAGTGGTCCCTCTCCACAAAGGTGGTGCCTCAACGGACCCTGGAAACTATCACCCCATAAGCCTGACTAGCTTGGTCTGCAAAGCTATGGAAAGGATCATCATGGACCTCATAAATAAAGATATTGGGGACCTACAGACACTGGATCCTACCCAGTTCGGCTTTGTTAAGGGCAGATCCTGCCTCTTAAACCTGGTCAACTTCTTTGAAACAGTCACCAAGGCCATTGACGAAGGGAAGATGGTCTACACAGCCTACCTGGACCTCGCAAAAGCCTTCGATACAATACCCCACTCGGGCATGATAGATAAGCTCACCAGCTTAAATATAAACCCCTATGTCACTAGATGGGTTGTAAAATGGCTCAAGGACAGAACCCACATGGTTAGAATTGCTGGAGCCATGTCAGACTCCAAACCAGTTACAAGTGGTGTCCCATAAGGTTCAGTCCTGGGACCGCTCTTGTTCGGTATATATTTCTCGGAGGTACAGGCCAACACAGAAGGATTGTGGCTGACCAGGTTCACAGATGACTGCAAACTGGGTGACATAATCGACTCTCCAGCCGACACAAGCATCCTCCAAAAGGCACTCATAGAAACAGACAACTGGTGCCAGAGCCATGGCCTCAAGCTAAACGCCAAAAAGTGTATAGTCATCCCCTTTGGCAAAAACAAAATCCCCACAAATTACCACATAGGTGGTAATCCATTAAGTACAGAAGAAGTAATTATGGACCTGGGGACCCAAGTTGATAGCAATCTCTCATTTGACAACCACGTGGCCAAAGTGGTTAGAAAAACATTTTATATAGCCCACCTAATCATGAAGGGATTCACATCTAGATTAGGGGAGGTCATCGTGCCTCTTTACTCATCCCTCATCAGGCCCATAATCGAGTACAATGCCCCTTTTGGAATGTACCTTACCAAACACCTGCAGCAATTGGAAAGACCCCAAAAGTACCTCACCAAGAGGATCAAAGGCCTCAAACAAATGTCATATGCTGCCTGGTTAAAGAAACTCCAGCTCTACTCAGTGACATACCGCCTGCTCAGAGGCGACCTGTGCCTGACATATAAAGCCATGTCCAACCCGGAATTAAGAGACATGCTGCACCTCAAAAAATCCAAATCCCATCGAGCTACATGCTCGAGAGACTTGAACCTCAGCACTGAAATAAATAGGACATGCTGGAGGGACAGATTCATAACCCAGAGGCTCCCTTCACTCTGGAATAAAATCCCAGTCCAGGTTAGGCAGAGTCCCTCATTGACTCTCTTCAAGATGAATCTTGATGAGTGGATGGGAGATCGTAGGTTTACCCCGGGTATCACTTCTGTGTCACTGTTAGACAGAGGCACAGTATATTAACCTCGAAAAAGGGCATAGCAAAATTAATTTAAAATGGGTGGCGAAAGTCAAACATACTCTGGCTAGGCTTATAAATGCCCTAGGGCAGATAGCCTAGTATGCACCTATGAACCTATGAACCTATGATCTATGGCTAAGCAGACAGAATATATGACAGATCATTTTAGACAGATAGAGACAATGCAATTAAGAATCAGACAAAATATTCCGAAATTTATAAAACACTTGGTCTCTTCAACAACACGAGCTGTTCATGGAAAATGTTACTTAAATATCTATAAAATAATTAAGAAAATGAAATGATATCATACAGGGAATCTTTGGAACTCCTATAAAACAATAAATAATCAGATGCCAAATGACAATAACAAGAAATTAATACTTCACTCCAGAAAGCAAACATCTCTTTCATTGCAATGGAAACTGTTCACATGAAACTTTATTCATAGGTCCTTTATAACACCACATAGGATTATAGGATCATAGGATCATAGGAAGTTACTAGACTATTGGCCCTGAGGCCCTTATAAGCTAACCAAGAGATTAGCCCATGTTTAGACAAGTCAGCACCCAAAGTCTCTGTCCAGCAGGGACATAGGTGGAATCTCAGGGGTGTAGTTTCTGTTTCTCATCCATTTATCCAGGTTGCACTTAAAAGGGGATAATGAGGTACTCTGCTTGACATGGAGAGGGAGTCTAATCCACAGATGGGGGAGTCTCTGGGACACAAATCTGTCTCGCCAGCAAGTCCCATTGATGTCACAGACTAGGTTGAGGTTGCGCATGCGGGTTACTCAAGTGCAGCTTGACTTGCAGATATGCATGTATGAAACGGAGTAAAGGGACGCAGCTTTTAGCCTATCTGTGTAGGGTAGATGTTTGAGGCCGTGGATTCTCCTGGTGAGGAACCTCTGTGGTCTCTCCAATTGCTGCATGTGCTTTGCAAGGTACATGACGAAGGGGACATTGTACTCAATAACTGGCCTTATAAGGGAAGAATACATGGATGTTATGATGTCCTTGTCCCTGGATGAGGTAACCTTACTTATGAAGTGGGCCATGTAGAAATCTTTCCTTACAATGGAAGAAACATGGTGGTCAAATTTAGGTTGCTATCAAAGTGGGTGCCCAAATCCCTCACAAAGGATTGCGTGCTTAGAACATTGTTATTAGTTTGATAATATGTGGGGACATCACTCTCCCCAAAGGGGGTGATGATGCATTTTTTGGCATTCAGCTTGAGGTCATGTTTCTGGCACCAGTCATTTGTCTGAGTGAGAACCTCTTAGAGGATGTCCACATCACTAGGGGAATTGATGACCATGCCCAGCTTGCAGTCATCTGCAAACTTGGTCAGCCATAGCCCACTGATTTTAGCCTGCACCTCAGAGAAGTATATCCCAAATAACAGAGACCCCAAGACTGATCCCTGGGGTACGGTGCTCATTATGGGTCTACTGCTTGAGGCGACTTCCCCTATTTTAATTAGGTGGGTTCTATCAGTGAGCCAGTTTGCTACCCATCTGGTAACATATGGATTGATGCCTATTTGAGAGAGTTTATCTATTATGCCCGAGTGGGGAATAGTGTTGAAGGCTTTGGCCAGGTCAAGGTAGGCAGTGTGCACCATCTTCCCCTAGTCCATGGCTTTGGTGACTGTCTCAAAGAAGTTAACTAGATTTAACAGACACGACCTCCCCTTGACAAAGCCAACCCATGTGGGATCAAGTGTTTGGAGGTTGCCAATGTCCCTGTTAATGAGGAACATGATAATCCATTCCATGGCCTTGCATATCAGTCTAGTTGGGCTGATGGGTCTATCATTTTCTGGATTGGTGGATGCTCCACCTTTGTGTAAAGGGATGACAGTGGCTGACCTCCACTCGGCTGGGACAAAGCTGGTACTCCGGCTTTGGTTGACTAGGGTGCCTAATGGTGCTGCAAGTTCATACCTGAGTTCATGCATGATCTAGCCTGGGATGTTATTGGGCACTATGGAGGCTGTATTTTATGCCTTTGAGAGGACAGTGATGACTTGTTCCCCAGAGATAAGTGGAGGGGGGCAGGTAATAGGGATGTCCTGATTTACTGATGGGGGACAGAGGAGTGAATTTTTCACTGAATCTATCAGCCAGTAGGTTGGCTATATCTACAGCATTTGTGTATGTGGTGTCTGTTCTGAACAGATCTGGGTGTTTCCTTTGAGACTGCAGACATATGTGAAGAAGGTCTTATGATTGTCTCTAGTAGATGTGTCCAATTTGGACTTGAAATTGGCTTTAGAAGATTTCACTAGTGCTCTTATTTGCTTGTTCAGGTTAAGGAGACATTGCTTCCAATTGGGCACCTGCTCCTTCTTGGACCTGGACAGCAATTATTTTTTTGTTATATAGTTTATTTATTGCAGATGTCCACCAGACAGGTTTACTCTTCTTGTGGAGGATGATTTTATCCTGTCAGGTATTCCTGATTCAATGCATCTATGTAAATGCTCATATATTGTTTTGGTGTAGTTTTGGATATTGTTGCCAGTTGCTACAGAGGGGGAGGGGGCTGTGAAACTATTTACACCATCGCTCAGGAGGTTCTAATCAGCTTTGGAGAAGTTTTTTTTTGTTTAACCCTAGCTAGAGGGAGATCAGGGGAGATGGTGAATTTGAAAGTGACTGCTTTATGGTTGGATCTTACCAGGGAGGATGATACTGTAGGGGTGCTGCAGTGGTTACCCATGAAGGTTAATACAAAGTCCAAGATATTATCACCTTTTGTGGGCATCTTGAGTCAAATTTGGGGGCCTGTAGCTAGCTATGATTTGAATAGGGGCCTTGTTAATGGTTAACTACACCTGGAGTGTCTCATGTGGGTTATACTTTTCGACTAGCCTGTAAATGTGTGTGCCTTTAATATATATTGAAACTCCACCTCCTTTGGCTTTGCTGCCCACAGTTTGGGATCTGTATGTATGATAGGATGAGTAACCAAGTAAGGCTGGGGTGGTCTCCACAGCTTTGAACCAGGTTTCTGTGACTGAAAAATGTCAGCACCTTCCTGGGTTAAGAATGGTTGCAATGAGTACAGTTTCATGTTTAGACTCCTAGTGTTTAGCAGCATAACCTTTCATTTGCGTTTTGTTGAAATTTTTATGTTGGTAGTATCAACCTCATGACTTTTCCTAAAAAAGGCACTATGGAGGAGGCAAGGACTTTTGCCAGAAACCTGAGGCCCAAGTGAGACAGATGCCAAAGTGAGACATAAAATGGAAATAATGTTTAACCAAAATATAGATTTTGAAGATGTAAAATGAACTTGAGAACAGATTGGAGGCATACAGTGGATGTATAAAGTTTGCACGCCCCTGTTATAGTGTCAGTTTTTTGTGATATAAAAAAATGAGACCACAATAAATCATTTCAAAACTTTTCCCATCGTCAATGTGACCTATAACCTGTACAATTCAATTGAAAAACAAACAAATCTATTAGGGGAAAAATATAAAAAAAATGTACAGTAAGCTGGTTGCATAAGTGTGCACACCCTTAAACTAATACTTTGTTGAAGCACCTTTTGATTTAATTACAGCATTCAGTCTTCTTGGGTATACTCCTGCCATTAATTAAAGAGACTCTGATTATCCCCAAATAAAGTTCAGCTGTTTTAGTAGGATTTTCCTGACATTTACTCAGTTGCCTGCTACAGCAAAATCCATGATTCACAGAGAGTTTACAAAGCTTCAAAGGGATCGCATTGTTTAAAGTTATCAGTCAGGAGTTGGGTACAAAAGCATTTCCACACCATTGGATATACCATGGAACATAGTGAAGACAGTCATCAAAAAGTGGAGAAAATATGGGACAACAGTAACGTTGCAAAGAACTGGACATCCCTCCAAAATTGATGAAAAGACAAGATGAAAACTGGTCATGGAGGCTGCCAAGAGACCTACAGCAACACTGGAGGAGCTGCAGGAATTTCTGGCAAGTACTGGTTGTGTACTACATGTGACAACAATCTCCCGTATTCTCCATATGTCTCGACTATGAGGTAGGGTTGCAAGATGGAAGCCTTTTCTTACACAAAAAAATATCCAGGCCCAGCTAAAATTTGCAAAACAATACATCGAGTCTCCCAAAAGCATGTGGGAAAATGTGCTATGGTCTGATGAGACCAAGGCTGAACTTTTTGGCCACAATTCCAAAAGGTACATTTGGCACAAAAACAATACTTCGCCTCACCAAAAGAACACAATCCCCACAGTGAAGTATGGTGGTGGCAGTATCATGCTTTGGGGTTGCTTTTCTTCAGCTGGAACTAGGGCTTTAGTCAAGGTGGAGGGAATTATGAATAGTTCCAAATACCAGTCACTTTTTGCCCAAAACCTTCAGGTGTTTGAAGATGAAGAGGAATTTCACCTTTCAACATGACAATGACCCCAAGCATACATCCAAATCAATAAAAGAATGGCTTCACCAGAAGAAAATTAAAGTTTTGGAATGGCCCAACCAGAGCCCAGACCTAAATCCAATAGAAAATCTATAGGGTGACCTAAAGAGAGGTATGCACAAGAGATGCCCTTGCAATCTGACAGACTTGGAGCACTTTTGCAAGGAAGAGTGGGCAAATATTGCCAAGTCAGGATGCAAGATGCTGATAGACTCTTACTCAAGAAGACTGAATGCTGTAATTAAATCTAAAGGTGCTTCAACAAAGTATTAGTTTAAGGGTACCAGCTTATTGTACGTTTTTTAGTTTTTATATTTTCCCCTAACATATTTGTTTGATTTTTAATTGAATTGGACAGGTTATAGGTCACATTAAAGGTGGGAAAAGTTTGAAATTATTTATTATGGTCTCATTTTTTTATATCACAGAAACCTGGCATTTTAACAGGGGTGTGTAAACTTTTTATATCCACTGCATGTTTTATTATTGTCATTTATTTAAACCATTTTGGGATAAAGTTAGTTTTTTCTTGCTAATATTTTTTTAATGATAATTTCCATTTGTCTAAATCTTTGATTTTGTTTCATGCTCCCATACCCCAATGTGTTGCTAGAACAAAGTTTTATGGAAACTACTGGCTATAGCATGCAAAACCATTACAACAAATTGGAAAAGTGAGACTTCACCCACATTGAAAGAATACAGAAACATTGTATAAAATGTATCATAAATGGAAAAGAGAACCATTGGCATGAAAACAGAAAGAACCATATCTTATTACAATTAATGGCAGATGGTGAATGAAATAATGGAGAGATTACTGTAATACCTCATAAAATGAAGTTTTAAATGTACAAATGTGTAATATCTTTAAAACTTAAACAGCTTTGTAAACAGTGTATTTAGATTTTATCCGCAATAAAAACCAAACGGTGCTGGCAAGAGTTACCTCCAACAACAATAAAATGAACAGTAAAAAACAAAGCAGGAGGTAGCAGCCACGACTATGTAGAATAACAGCTTTATTAGTAAATTTATTGCCATCAACTGCCCAATATCTAGTGTGAAAATTTTAAAAGCTTAAAATTAAAAACAGCTCAACAATAGAAACAGCATATTACATCATGCAACTTAATATATATAATATAAAAGTATAAATATATATAAAAGTGTAAAAATATATAAAAAAGTATAAAAAAGCTTTTAAAATTTTCACACTAGATATAAAACTTTTTATACTAAGTATATGGCTTTAAGGATTAATTGGGCAGTTGATGGCAATGATAAGCTTGGTATAATTGCTGTGCTTTACTCTTCTTTGATTGTCTGATGAAGTGGCTGGTGCCACGAAAGCACTCACCTCTTTTACTAATAAAGCTGTTATTCTACTTAGCTGTGGCTGCTACCTCCTGCTTTGTTTTTTTACTGTTCATTTAGATTTTATAGTTGTTGAATGTATATAGTTGTTAACCTGTGTAAATTATGCTTTATATTACAAAGTTATAAAATGATACTAATTTTGTAACGTCAATAAAAACATGTAAGCAAAAAAAAAAATAGAATCAGAGATACTGCAGCTAAATGGCGCAGAGTGTGAAGGATAATGTGTGTCAGAAGAATGCCAAAGAAACTGAAATGTATAGTGCATAGAACAGTGGTGTGACAAGTATTTATGCATGGTACAGAAACATGAGCAGTGAAGGCATAACAGCTGAGGAAGGTATACATGACAGACATGAAGTGCCTGAGACACGTGATAAGATGCATACAGTGGGGTACACAAAGGAATGAGGACATCAGAGTAGAAGCCAACGTCGCTCTAATTGCATTGAGGTTCAAGGAGAACTGGTTGCAGTATTTCATGCATATGTGCGGGAAATGCGGGAAAGCAGAAGACAATGTGATGAAGAAGATTTGGGAGAGACAGGAAGAAGGCAAGAGGAAATGAGGATGTCTTGTCAAGAGACGGATGGATTGTGTGAGAAAGACATGCAACATTCTGGCATGACTGCCAAAAGAGGCAGGGAAATGGTACTGAATCAAGATAAGTGGCAACAGTTGTTGCAACACCTTCACCCCCATTTAGAAAAAAGACTGGGGAAAAAGGGCGGGGTGAAGATGATAATTTTTCTAGTCCCCATTCTTTTATAGTCTGTTGTCCCATCACTGTCTTTCATATCGGTTACTTTTGCAATGCATTCTTACTCTTTCATTTATTTGTTTATTTTTTTTTTTTTTGGTTCATGTTTTATCTTGTAAAGTTCCATTGTCTCTGCTAATTTTTTAACTGTGCACTAGCAATTTCACTTGCTCTCCACATATTCATAGCTTTTGATAAGGTCAGGTATGCTCTTTGTAACCACTTCCACCTTGTTTAATCAGTTCTTATACTACAAACATTGTCTCTTACTAGTGAATTATTGAATTATACTACTCAACCTTTTTATAGCATTCAATTGTATTTTTTCAGTTCTGTACTATAAGCATGTGTAGTCTCAGTACAGCCTTGTACCCTGCAAATAACTTATTGAAAATAAATGATAAACCCTTAATATGCCCACAAAAGGTGATAATATCTACAAGGGTTATTCCCTAACGATATGCATAAATTCCTGGTCAGCTTGTGATGAAGAATGCATTTTCTAGATCCAAAGTGTTCATTTTTCTGCTAAGTTGCCTTGTAGTGAAAGAATGTCCATTGGTTGCAGTTGAGATATTTTCTCAACAGGAGTTCCAAACACTAAACCTCCTGAAAGTACACCTATTTTATCATTTCTGTACAAGTGCATCTTTCAGTTCTGCAAACATTTATGACATCATGTTATATACAGATATAAAGCAAATAGGACAGAAATAATTAGGATGCCTTTCAGCTTCCATGAGATTTCACTCAGTATAGGATAAAAAACAGAATTCAAATAAAAAGCAGTAACATAGATAAAGGTAAGGCCAAGCAAAACCAATAAATCAGAAAAGAAAAGAAAGGACTGACCAACACAGCTCAAAGGTGAGATAAAACTTTAATAAACTGGGAAAGGCTTTCACATCTACTGGTGCTTTATCAAATGATAAAAACACAATAAATCACAAGCTAATATAAGGAAAACATCTAATGACTTAATGACATCTAATAAATCAATAAAACAAGCCAAGTGACTTCAATGCTGCTTTTAAAGGTGCATCATTTAAATTGGATTTTTTATTGCCCTGCATGGTAATAATCTATAAGTTTGGTGTATAGCAAACCCTAGTATGTGAATGAACAAAGTGCTGAATAGAACTAATATATTTACATGTGTTGCAAAACTAGCAAAGATAAGCACCTATACATTCAGATGCTACTGTTGTGATCTTACTTCATTTATAACAAAGTTGTCACTTCGGTGATTCTTTTATTTTTAAAGCAAAATTTTAGTTGAACACTTACGGTTTCCTTTAAAGCATCATTACACATCATTGGCCATTACAATCAGCAGTTTTTCTTGATCACATCACAGACCAAATGAATGTCACTAGAATAAGTAATAGGAACCCTAGTAGTAGTATACACCAAACTTATTTGCAGATTGCAATACTACAGATTTGGTCTGCTTGGTTTTCTGCACTGTTTGTTCGTGTTTTTCCATGGGTAAAACATATCAATCACTAAAGGAACATATTTTAGAGCATATGTATGTTATACATAGAAATAAAACTTTTAATGCATTAGTGAAGCATGTTCATTCATATGGGAATTCACATTCATTCTAATTTTTAGTACTATAACTTATAGTTAATGATTTGAGAGGGGGTGATTTTATTAACAGAACAAAATATGCTGAAATGAAATGGATTATTACCATGCAGGCCAATCAAAGATCTGTTTTAAATAATACTGTACCTTTAAAACTGGCATTACAGTCACATGACTTTATTGATTTATTAGATGTCATTGAGTCATTAAATGTTTTATATATATTGGCTTATGATTTATTGTGTTGTTATGGTCTGATGATGCTCCAGTAGGCATGAACGCTCTATGCCAAAAAGTGCATTGTCATTCCCTTTGGGAAAATTCGGTGCCCATGAACTACCACATAGGTGGTAGTCCACTAAACACCGAAGGTGTGATAAGAGACCTGGGGACACAGGTTGACAGCAACCTTTCCTTTAATAACCACATTGCCACTGTAGTCAGAAAGTCCTTCTATGTCATACATTTCATTACAAAAGGTTTTTCATCCAGGAAGAAAGAGGTCATAATCCCTCTCTACTCATCCCTCATTAGACTTATTATAGAATACAATACCCCATTTGGTATGTACCACACTAGACACCTACAACAACTGGAAAGGCCGCAAAAATACCTCACTAAGAGGATCCTAGGCCTTAGACACATGCCCTGTATGGACAGACTCAAAAAACTCCAGCTATACTCCTGTCTCTTATCACCTACTTAGAGGCTATCTCTGCTTGACCTACAAAGCCATGTTTGATCCAGAGCTGCTAGATATGCTACACCTAAACAAATCCCAATCCCTCCATGCCACACACTCCAAGGACCTTAACCTCATTGCCACAATAAATAGAACATGCTGGAGGGACAGGTTCCTAACCCAGAGACTTCCCATACTTTGGAACAAACTTCCCATTCACGTCAAGCAGAGCACTTCACTGGCCCTCTTTAAGAGAAGTCTTGATGAGTGGGTGGGCAATAGGAAGTTCACCCTGGGGATCATTTCAGTGGCTTTGCTTGACAGGGGCACTGGGAAATAACTTTGGGTGGCATGATGCCAGGGAATCTTCTTGGGCTAGGCTTATATAGGCTCTAGGGCCATTAGCCTAGTACATACCTATGAACCTATGAACCTATGAACAATTTATTAAAGTTTTATTTCACCTTTGAGCCATGTTGATCAGTCCTTTCATTTCTTTGTTGACATGACAAAAAAATCTCAGAACATGCTAAAACCAAGTGTATCACCTGACATGCAACTTCCTGTGCCTAATTTATTTTAACATGTAAAGATACATGCCTCATATTCTACACTGGTCTTCACATCTCCTGCCACTGTGTGCATTATCCATACATGATGCATGCATGTGCTGGTATATGTGCTACACCCCTGTTGTTTGGATATTCATGGACTACAGCTTAGTGAGCAGTCATTTGCAGCTTTTACCACTGCTGTGTTTCTCAGTCGGTGCCACATTGATTACAGTAGTTTTGTTGGAGCCTACAGAATTTGTCCTCAGTCTCTACTCTTGTTCACTGTGGAAGGACTGGCCCATTACAGAGGGTCTGTCAATCAGATATGCACTGAAGTGGAGCTATCCCTGGCATGATGCATATGAAATGTCTGGAATACACTAATATGGAAGTATGCATCAAAGTTGACTTTTATATATATATATATATATATATATATATATATATATATATATACACACACACACACACACACACACACACACACACACACACACACACACACACACACACACACACACATATCTATATCTATTTATACAGTATATAAATATTATCAAATATCAAATGCTTCAAGGAGCGAATGAAAAAAGAGTGATCATTTTAGAGTGATCTTAAAATCATTGAAAAGTTTAGAACCGAAAAATATATATGTTTTCCATGGGAGCAAGTACCCTGCACCCCGCTTACACTCCCTGATAATTATATATACAATCACCAAGGTCGCACAACAGTGGGGTAAGGGTAAATTCCCTGACTCCGCTGCAGCACAATCTTGCAAATAAAACAGCTGACAGGCTGAAAAACAAGGAAATAGATGTTTCACTTTTCCAAGCATTCACTCTTATAAACTTTGACAAAAAACATCTGTTCCATTCACTCGTATGAACTGTAATCATGTGTGTGTGTGTGTGTGTGTGTGTGTGTGTGTGTGTGTGTGTGTGTGTGTGTGCGTGTGTGTGTGTGTGTGTGTGTGTGTGTGTGTGTGTGTGTGTGTAGATATATATATATATATATATATATATATATATATATATATATATATGGGTTACCTTCATTTGCCTGACATCTCATTTGCCTGAAACTCATTTGACTGAAACTCATTTCCCTGACAAGTAGTACTTGCAGTGCACTGTAAGGCAAATAAAAGGGATCTGTCCTTTTCCCCACTGTAGTGCAACCCTGGAGTTAGTATATATAGTTAGGGGGGTGTGGGGGACAGAGCACCCCACCTAATTTGATTTTACTGAACAATATAAAACAAAAATCAGATAATTTAAATTAAACTAGGTGGGAGGGCTCTGCCCCCTCCACATCCATCAGAGTGGGGGGCTGTGCTCCCCACACTCCCCCTAACTATATATACTAACTCCAGGGTTGCACTACAGTGGGGAAAAGGACATATCCCTTTTATTTGCCTTACAGTGTACTGCAAGTACTACTTGTCAGGGAAATGAGTTTCAGTCAAATGAGTTTCAGTCAAATGAGCTGTCAGGCAAATGAAGGTAACCCATATATATAAGGAATGGCCGAAGGCAGGAAGAGATGAGAAAGGCTAGGACTGTGGTAGTGAGGTTCGGAACTTTGAATGTTGGCAGTATGACTGGTATAGGGAGAGAGCTAGCTGATATGATGGACAGAAGGAAGGTTGGTATATTGTGTGTGCAAGAGACTAGATGGAAGGGGAGTAAGGCTAGGTGTAACGGAGGTGGGTTCAAATTGTTTTACCATGGTGTTGTTGGCAGGAGAAATGGCGTAGGAGTTATTCTGAAGGAACAGTATTCTAAGAGTGTTTTGGAGGTGAAAAGTGTGTCAGATAGAGTGATGTTTATGAAGATGGAAATTGATGGTGTAATGATGAATGTTGTTAGTGTATATGCTGCACAAGTTGGGTGTGCAATGGATGAGAAAGAAAAATTTTGGAGTGAATTGGATGAAGTGGTGATGACTGTACCCAAGGGTGAGAGAGTGGTGATTGGAGCAGATTTCAATGGGCATGTTGGTGAAGGGAACAGAGAGGATGAGGAAGTGATGGGTAGGTATGGTGTTAAACAAAGGAATGCAGAAGGTCAGATGGTAGTGGATTTTGCAAAAAGGATGGACATGGCTGTGGTGAATAAGTATTTTAACAAGAGGGAGGAGCATAGGGTGACATACAAGATTGGAGGAAGATGCACACAGGTGGATTATATCTTATGTAGGAGGGTCAGTTTGAAGGAGATTGAAGACTGTAAAGTGGTGACCGGGGAAAGTGCAGTTAGGCAGCATAAGATGGTGGTTTGTAGGATGACGTTGGTGATCAAGAAGAGGAGGAGGAGTGTGAGGGCAGCACCAAGGATTAAATGGTGGAAATTGAAAAAGGGTAATTGTGAGGTGGAGTTCAGGGATGAGTTAAGACAGGCACTGTGTGGCAGTGAAGAGTTACCAAATAGCTGGGTAACTACAGCAGAGCTAGTAAGGGAGACAGCTTGAAAGGTGCTTGGTATGACATCTGGACAGAGGAAGGATGACAAGGAGACATGGTGGTGGAATGAGGAAGTACAGGAGAGTACACAGAGAAAGAGGTTGGCAAAGAAAAAGTGGGATTGTCAGAGAAATGAAGAAAGTAGACAGGAGTATAATGAGATGAGGTGCATGGCAAAGAGAGAGGAGGCGAAGGCTAAGGATAAGGCATATGAAGAGTTGTATGAAAGGTTGGACACTAAGGAGGGAGAGTAGGACCTGTACTGATTGGCTAGACAGAGGGACTGAGCTAGGAAAGATGTGCAGAAGGTAAAGGTGATAAAGGATAATGAGGGAAACATACTCACAAGCGAGGAGGGTGTGTTGAGGAGATGGAAAGAGTATTTTGAGGGGTTGATGAATAAAGAGAATGAGAGGGAGAGAAGGTTGGGTGATGTAGGGATAGTGAATCATGAAGTGTAATGGATTAGCAAGGAGGAAGTAAGGATAGCTATGAAGAGGATGAAGAATGGAAAGGCTGTTGGCCCAGATGACATACCTGTGGAAACATGGAGGTGTTTAGGTGAAATGGCAGTGGAGTTTTTAACCAGATTGTTTAATGTAATCTTGGAAAGTGAAAGGATGCCTGAGGAATGGAGAAAAAGTGGTTTGGTACCGATTTTTTAAGAATAAGGGTGATGTGCAGAGCTGTAGTAACTACAGAAGGATTAAATTGATCAGTCACAGCATGAAGTTATGGGAAAGAGTAGTGGAAGCTAGGTTAAGAAGGGACGTGATGATTAGTGATCAGAAGTATGGTTTCATGCCAGGAAAGAGCACTACAGATGCGATGTTTGCTCTGTGAGTGTTGATGGAGAAGTACAGAGAATGTCAGAAGGAGTTGCATTGTGTTTTGTAGACTTAGAGAAAGCATATGACAGGGTGCCTAGAGAGGAGTTGTGGTATTGTATGAGGAAGTCAGGAGTGTCAGAGAGGTATGTAAGAGTGGTACAGGATATGTACAGGGGTAGTGTGACATCGGTGAGGTC
>NC_056743.1:1034056425-1034058925 GCF_019279795.1 Protopterus annectens
TCATTTTTCTTCTTAGATGTTTATACATTTTTTATTTACTGGTGTTTTGTGTTATTTTTCTTGTATTCCTTTCCTGTTTTGTTTTTATTATTATTTGCCCATAACGTGCATAATCCTCTACTTCTGCAGTTCATATTTTTATGTTTACTTCTGCCCTGTTTTCCTTTCCTGTTCAGCATTTATTTTTACACACTTACCCCTTTAGTCTCATAAATATTTCTCACCTGTACTTGTTGATATGCTATTCAGCTGTTAATATCACTTGCATTGTTGCGAATACATTTATTTATTCATGTTTATATCAGTTGTGTGTGTACCTACATGTATGCTACCCATAGTACTGCTGTACAATATATATTTTTGGGACATACTATGGTGATATCATGTGGTATAGTTATTTAATAAAATTCTGCAGAAGTATCTGTCCATCTCTGTGCATTTCTATGCTTATTGTGTGGTGATTTCACTTAAACCAGTTGTGTTGTTGTCTTGCTGCCTAACTTACATATGACCTCTGTTATGCTGCAGTACAGTGTAACAGGGCTGTATTCCTTGTCTACTTCCGTATGCAACAGGCTTTACATTTCACTAAATCATTTTCCCGGTCCCTTCCAATAAATACACCACACCAAATCACACTTGAAGACCTTTATTAATCTTCCATAAACATAACTTGAGTGAATATTTTAATTTATTGGTCACAGCATGAACATGCATATAACCATTTACTAGGACAGTGTAACCTCTCTCACCCTGACCAAATAAGCAGTGTCCTCACCCCCACATGCTTACTTTTACTTGTCAAGCACCATCCTATCTCTCACTTTCATTCCTCAGTTCATTGAATTAAACATCCAACAACAGATGGGGAACCTGTCCCTCTTCTCCACCTAAACACCAAACCTATAAAATAAAACACAATTCTCAATGTCCCTAAGAGAGGGAGAGAGGGTGGACAGCAAGTTCACCCCAAAATCTGAACCCTTACCCACTTACTCTCACACAAAACCAGTTAAGCCCCTCCTTTCACTTACCTCATTTCCTGCCAACCCTCCTACTTTCCCAATGTAACCCTTCCATCCCCACCACAATAACTTTCCTCTACTACAGTCTTAACTCCCATTACTATTCTTACCTGCTCCTCCACTGACGATGTCCCTGGACAAATTGGTTTGTTCCCAAACTTCATTTAACACTACTGCGATGCGACATGCACTATACACTTGTGTCTTTATATACTGCATTCCACAATTTGATGCATACCCTTTGGGTTACATGTGCAATTTACTGTTTGATAAATCCAAGCCCACAGTTCCAATGTTTGATTGAAGGAAGCATTGCTGTGAATTGTCAGCCAGTGTTACACAATGAGATGGAGTTGCAGAGACAACTAATGAATTCTCATAAGTATTTTTGAATATTTGTGAGAACTGGGGCGGCATAGAGGAGATAGGGGAGGAGAATTGCATGTCCAAAGGTGAGTCTAGCCTCAGGAGTGAGGTATTTTCTGTTCTGATATAGGAGACCGAGTTTCTGATGGGTTGTCTTTATGCATTGCTGTATGTGTTGATTGAATTTTAGTTCATCGTCAATGATGACCCCTAAGAGTTTAGTGTGGGTGTCAGGTTGGATGGCTGTATTATTACAAGACTTAATGACAAAGGATGATCTATGTTGAGCAAGAGAATGGGGGAGGAAGAGCAAGAGTATGTTTTTTTTGGGAATGAGGATTAGTAGGTTTTTTGAAAGCCATTGTTCGGTGGAAAGTAGAGATTTTTGGGTTAGAATGTGTAGGTCAGAGATGTTGTCGGCTGTAGAAATAATAGTGGAGTCATCAGTGTATTGTATGAGAGATGACTGATTGTAAGAGGTGAAGAGGTCATTGGTGAAGATGTTGAATAAAAGAGGGCCTAAGATGGAACCTTGTGGAACACCAGTAGAGATAGGCAGGAAAGGAGAATAGGAGGAGAGCCATTTGACTGATTGTTGGTGTCCAGATAAATAGCTAGCGAACTAGCTGAGGATGGAGAAGGATAGGTGAAAGTTTGCAAGTTTAGATAGAAGTAAAGGATGTGTTACTGTATCAAAAGCCTTGGAGAGGTCTAGAAAGAGACAGGAGGTAGGTTTATTATTGTCCAGGGATTCTGCAATGGTGTGGGTGAAGGAGAGTAGAGCAGTAGTAGTGCTGTGATAGGGGCGGAAACCATGTTGAGTAGGGGTGAATAAGTTGTGATTGAGAAGGTGGTTTAGAAGCTGTGTATGGATACATTTTTCTAGTATCTTAGATAGGGGGGATAGAGTGGCAATAGGTTGATAGTTGGTAGGGTCAGTGGAGTTGCCTCCTTTATGGAGAGGGGTAGTGTAGAAAGATTTCCAAAGAGTAGGAACAGTAGATTCTAGCATAGATCTATTAATTAATATAGTCACCGGGTAGGCAATAGAGTCAGCTGCAAGTTTGAGGAAGGTGGGAGGTAATTTGTCAGTAGAGAGAGAGAGAGCA
>NC_056743.1:1034063925-1034076425 GCF_019279795.1 Protopterus annectens
AACTAGCCGGCTGACAGACAGAATTAGAGTTATGCTGAAATAAAGTGCGGTTTGCTGAATGACATCAGAAATCACAGCAGGAGAAGGGAGACAGCATTTTGAATGTCAGTATTCCTTAAGTCTAAATATCCTAGCATGATGTACTGTAGCCTCGGGTTTCTGTTTTCAGGGCTGAACTGAAAAGTCATATCTGGTTAAAAGAGTTACTAAGAGCCCTTCAGTGTGTGACTGTACAGTTTGAGAATCAAACCTAAGCCTTCAGAACATGTCTTGTTCACAGCATATGAACTTAAATACTGTTCTATAATCTGCTTATTGAGAATGCTCATATTGTTGATTCAAACCTCATTAAAATTTATTGTAGTAATAATTCACATTTTATTTATGGGGATATATTGAACTAATACTTTGCATAGTTTTATCTTCATATAGATTTGTAATTGTAGACTTACATTGGTTATGTAGCTTTAATGAAAGTTAATTGAATGATTATTATTGCTTATCTTGTTCCTTATATATGTGTGTCTTTTCTTTTTGCATATGTTTGGTCTGATGAAGCTCCTAAGTGAAAGTGCTTACCATTGTCGAATAAACCTGTGTTTTAAACAGACTTTTATTTTGGATTCATGGACTTCTTATATGCTTCTGTTGTGGATATAAATGACTTTTTAGCCTTGGTTGCTCCGCAGTCTGGTTATCTTATTTGAAATACATTTTATTTATTATTTCATTGTTTACACAACTGTTATTTAATGCTGCATTTCAATAACCCGTTATGTGTGGAACAGTAAATTGCACTTTTTAGAGAAGTGGCATTATAAATAGATTAAATAATTAAATGACTGTTTTTGTCCTGTGAATTTAGAGATTATACACTTTTAGTCTAGACATGGTTTAAGGAAAATCACTGTGTTTTAATTAGTACAAACTTATATCAAATGTATCTTACTGGAGAGGCTATTTACAAAGGAAATATTTACAATATCTTTCAGACCTCATATTGCTTTATTGTATTCATTCACCTGGCTGTAATACACTGTGTTGATTTAGCATTCCTAAAGAGATACAATGCCTCACATGTTTATCTTGCATGAATGGTGATTAGATGTGATAGACCGTACTGCTGACGAGCATTGATTTTTGCAAACCTGTAAACAATGCCTGATTGCTGCTTTGTAATCTTCGCTAACAAAATTGATTTAAAAAACAAAATCAGAAAACAGTGTCACAAAGAAAAGTAGACGATGAAATAACTATATTACTTCCTACCTGTCCCATTGTAGTTAGGGCACTATGTGTAACTCAATGCTTTTTAATGATTTTAGTATGGATTGAATTTTCTGTTCCTTTTTCATCACATTTGTAATTGCCAATTGCCTGTATGATAAGCCTTTTCTGTTTTTTTCTCCTTTCTGTTTACAGCAGAAAATTGAGGTTCTGCATATTAAAAAAGCCTGCTACATTATGACTGTACCTGGTCCTTGTTAATTAAGGAGACATTTCAGCACATTTCCTTATTGCCTTCATCTTGAAGATAATATTAGTCCATCATGGATAGATAATAAACAATAGACCTATGAAGGAACATATTTCCACTACTAGTGCCTGTAATCTTTCAGTTACTACCCAAAGTTAGTAACCATATGTGAAGTTGGGGACATAGATGACCAACAAATTGAGACCTTCCTTGTATGAATGGACTTTTATTTCCCAATTATATTCCAACAGAACAGTGTTGTGAGTGCATTGATCCTCCGATCAATCTCTTGATCTCCTCTACCCTCACTAGTAAACAAAACACTGCAATTCTTAAACTTTTTCACTTGGGATAGCTAACCTCCTCTTACTTGCAGGCAGCAATCCATTATTTTCTGGAAGAGAACCAAAGCTTCTTACCAGAAGCTGCTGACTTTATCCAAACCATTTCAGACAGTGCCCACTGAAAATCCCAATTAATTAAGACAAAGAGAACAGCATTATCCGCAGACAATAATGTTACAATTACCACAGCTCCTGATTAGATACTCTTGAAAACTTCACTTGCACCTTGATTGTCTATCCATGCAACTCATGAACAGGAGGAGTGCAAAGCATGTCCTGATGGAATCTTTTGCCTGTGGTTAATGGAACTAATTTAATGGGGAGAATGTAGAGATACCACTCAATTCTCAAATACAGGGAGCCAATGGAATTGCCCTGGGGCCCTTCTATGTTCTAGTACTTCCAAATGACCTTCTAGGATACCTGGCCATATGTCTTGTCCCGATCTCCAAAACATATGTAGACCAAACCGGCAATTTCCCCTGATCCCTTCAATAACCAAGCAAAAAACAAACTTTGAGATACTGTTCCCTAACCAGATTAGGATATGCTTTTTTTCCTTCTGAATCAGAGGACTGCCTATCAGATAGCATCTAGTTTTAATGTTGTAGCCTAGACATTCCCACAGAAGCTGAAGAGTACAATCTCTTTGCTACAAGAACTCGCTAACCAGGCCCTCTTTCTGAAAAAAGGGACTATTTATTTTATTTTTATTTTATTTATTTTACATTTGTTGGCTAGTCTAACTGGATATATTTCCACTTTCAGTAGAGGCCCGGGGAGATAAGCTCTGAGGAAGCAAGATACAATCACTTATACAAAAGATTAATTTTTATTATTGAACATAGCAGGTACAGAACAGGGAATAATCACAAAGGTCGTTTGTTCATAGCATAGTGCTAAATACACAGATAAAATTAGTACAATACAAATGTATTTGCAATACATGTAAAAAGATAGCAGCTGAGTTAGACAATATATTAGTAAACAGTTGACATAAAGAAAAAAAAGAGTAGGAGCTGTAATAATTAGTATAAGAGTAAAACTAGTCTCCTTAATAAAATTATGAGGATGTGAGTAAAAATATCTAGAAAGGTCTAGGTCAGCTGTTTCTAAGAAAAGGAACAAGACTACTGAGAAGAGGAGAGTAGGAGGTCCAAGTAAGAGAGGGTAGTAGATCAGTCAGGTTTGGTACAGGGGCACAACCAGTGTGTTCTGAGGAAAAGTTTCAGTTTGTTTTTAAAGAGTGATATAGAGGGAACAGAGGAAAGTTCGCTAGGAAGAAGGTTCCAGGATTTTCCAACAGTATTAGAGAAAAGAGAGTCTCCAGTCCTGTTGTTTGATTTACAAATATTTACAAGAAGTCTATGTGATGAACATAAGGTCTTTAGGTTGTTTTAGGGGATAATGAGGGTAGATAGTATAGGGGTATTGGTAGGATGGTAAAGGGTTTTGTGGGCAATGGTAAGTTGGTGGAATTGAAGCTGATTTTATAATTCAAACCATCCTAGTTGCTTTAGGTTAATACAGTGGTGGGTTCTGAAAGGTTTACCTGTAGCAGATCTGGCTATGCTATTGTAGGCACTTTCCATTTTATTAAGGTTGTTTTTAGAGAGATTAGTATATATGGGCATAGAGGAGAGTAGAAATTAGGTCAGTGTGAGCAATAGTTATTCTAGCTGCAGGAGAGAGAAAGGGTTTAATCCTGTAGAGAGAGCCCAGTTTTCTATTAACAGATTTTAAGGTATTGTTAATATGGGTGTCAAAGTTAAGGTTGTTATCTATGGTGATACCAAGCAGTTTGGTAGTTGGGTCTGGGGATATAGGAGTACTGTTAGTTGATGTTACTGTGAAGTCTATTGGGGGGGGACTTACAAGTAGGAGTGAAAATGAGTTTAGTTTTTTGGGGGTTTAGAAGGAGACAGCGTCGAGACTAACACCCAGTGTGCCAGTCCAGATTAGATAAAAGGTGCATTTACCATAAAACTACAAATATAACTACAACAATATTCAGCAGCATCAGGATTTCCAGCTAGAACCTATTCACTCCTTCAGTTTTACCACTCTGGAACTGTTTAACCGCCTCAGTGACCTCATCATCAGAAATCATCTCTGTCCTTCCAGCTCCTGGTATTATCTCCTCAAATGATGTTATAACCCCTGTGCTCAGGAGTTCTTCTAAGTGTTCCTTTTACCTTCTGACAATATTATGGTTAATGGACAGAATATCTTAATCTCTTCTGAGAACATGTGAAAAATAACCAAAAATATACCAGGATAATGAAGCAAGTAAATTACTTTAGTGAAGCAAAACAAAGAAGTAGCACCTTTATTGCAATAAGAAACATACCTTCATCAAACCAAGACAACTTTCAAAAGACACATAACTAGATAATTTGAAATGTGATAATTTATTGTGCCGTTCTTTCACACACATTTCAATAGTGAATGACTGCTAAAAAATTCACATGTTCAAATATTGAATGAATGTTAAAAAATGTAATGCCCTAGACTTCAAGAAGCATTTTTTTAGCATTGCCATTTAAGCTAGTTGTAGTCAATACATCAATGCCAGATAGCTTCTCTTTTCTCTAATAACTGTATTTCCTCCAGTTCTGTTCAGGGCTTCCATTTGTAAAATATGAAACACAATGCTTTTTTTAATTGCACAAATTAGACTGTTTACCTAAAGCACTTTTACTGTTCTTTATCTTTGTGGACATTGCATGTTCTGTAGTCCTTGTCTTCAGTTCTTTGGACATTTTCCTGTGTAGAATTCCTCACATTTAATACAATGTGCAAAACTAGTGAACCTTTCTTCTGACCCCGTTACAATGCTAGTATTGCAGTTAAGTATGTAAGAGCTGTTATTCATAGATTTACATTGTCCCCTGTTCCACAGTGGAAAAAAAAAAAACATCTTTAGGTTTGTCAGTATTTATATTATTTTAACATGGTTTACGTTCATAATGTCGATCACATATAATCGACAGGCCACATCACCGAACCATTTCCTTGAAACCAGAACCGCAAAATCTTTCAAATGTTGAAAAAACTTTGAATTTCGACATTTCTGACCGTGCCATACCTCCACACCAGTGCTAACATGGGTCAAAAAGGGGGCAAGATTTTGTCGTTTGGAAATCTGGTGTTCAACGTTTTAGTCGCATTTCGGTATTCGTGGAAGTTGTGTTGACCATAATGTGATCGGCATTATGAAGGTAAACCTTTTTAACATATTAAAAATAATACTCTTAGATTCTTGAAATTAGGTTGGTCACCCTTTACCTTATTAAGCTCTCTGTTTCCAGTACACTGTTCTGTTTTTTTCTCCATCATGTTCTTAGACATGAGAGTATTAGCTCTACAAATGACAACCAGTGCCACTGAGACATCTTCATGTTTGGGATTTCCACAATCATTTTTATTCTCTGCCTTATTAACTTCCCTGAAATGCCCAGTTCATGGTTAAATTCTACCTTTCCTCTCTATTTTAACCACTTCCAGTTTGTCTTTCACTGCCGTTGTGGTATAGCTCTTCTCAAAGAACAATTCACAAAACTCTTTTTTTTTTATTTGAAACGTAATCCTCAAATGTGAGTTGTCAGATACAGGCAAATTGACCCTTGATGACATTATACTTAATGTATCTAGGATGCCTTTGTATTAGCTAAGGTGCTGGCTACCAATAATTTATTTTCTGAATATTTTTGTGGACAACCTATTACCCTTAGCATTCTTATAGACTGTAACATTCAAGCAATTTAACTTGTTAGGGTGATACTGTACTTCTATCTTCAGAAAATGAGAAGTTCCTTGAAAGTAATCAACAAAGGCATTTAGCTGTTTAGAATTGCCATTCCATAAAACAAAACATCATCTACATAATGTCTATCGTACATGATGTTTGCCAACAGGTTTGAACATAAATGACTTCCTGTCCCCGTGTGTCATAACAATGTTGGTACAAGTGGAGACCATCACAGATCCCATGGCCACCCCACTTTTCTGCTGAAATAATGCATCATTAAATTATAAGAAAGGATTCACAAGGACAGAGTATAACAAATAAAAAAATGTTATTACAATTTCTTCCTTTTAGTCTCTTCACTTGGGCCAAATAGTCTAAATGTAGTGATACTCTTTTTTTCAGGGAAAACTAGTATATTATGCTATAATATATAAGGTGAATTGCAAAGTCATTTGTACATTTCTAAATTTTCATATAAAATTTGAAGTGTTCCACCCAACCCCATGGCTCAGATAGATAAAGTTTTGACTATGGCCTGGATGACCTGTGTTTGACTTATGGCATTGACACTGGAAGGTCAGGGAAAATTAGGATGGGAATGAATGTCTGATGATGTGGTGCCAATCCTTAGAGGAGGAAGGAAGGTGGCCTCATTCACTGCAATTGTAGAATGTAGAGCTTGGTGAGCACTGTGCTGCAAGTAGTGCACTGCGTGGTCAGGAGGTTGCTCATGCATGGAAATGCACATGGACGCCACCTCCAAAGACATCTGCAGCAGAGCTCCTAAGGCTGTCATAAGGGTGCAGTAGGGTGTAAAGAAATAAAGAATCATTGGCAGCAGTATGACACTGTTCCAAATTTCTTTGATTCCTCACTGGCCCCACACATGGGTTAAGTTGAGCTGGGGGAAGGCTAAGGTGGATCTGTAGATCTGACTGACAAACATAGGAACTGGTGGCACCTGATGGTCAACTGCAGGGATACAAAAATATCCAATGTCCCTAATTAGACATTGATACAGTTTATGCAATTTAAAGGGCCATCCCTAACCCTACATTCACAGAAACAGTTGAAGTTACCGCAGTTCCAGTGGTGGCTGGTGACTTTAAATTAAAGGGGGGCTGCAGGCGACAGCTGAATGGGTGGGGCCAATGGGAAAGGGGTGTGGCCAACCAGAAAGGGGTGGGGCTATTATCAAAACCACAACAACTGGAACTTTAACCAAATATGCTGCCCTGGGTGCCAAACTGTCATTACAAGAGTCCAATCAAGACAAAATGAAGTATAGAAGAAAAAATATTTCAGTGCATTGGCTACATGACACCTTACTTAATATCAAGATGGAAACACAAAGGCTGTGAGGCATGAAAAAATAAATTAATTTTTAAATACATTACTGGAATGCCAGTCAAAATCAAGTATAAAAAAAAACAAGCAGCACTCAACTCAAACCACTTCTCCTTGCAGCGCAGTTCTAATTATAATTTATATTCAGCTTTATAAAATTACCAAGTAACATGCTGAAAGTAGCAATCTCTGCAATACCCCCACTTGTAAAAATGTTTCTTATCCAAAAAAGACATGCTGCCTGACAACTATCTACTTGTTTCATGGGGAAGACATGATCAAAGTAAAAAATGAACAGCAAACAAGAAATAAGCTCAAGATAAATTGCTTAAAGGATTACTGCACAAGTTATGGACCACACATGATAGATTGGCATTGTTTAGTTTACGGGTAAAGCCTGCAAAGATGATGGCAAGTCTCCAACAAATGTAATGAGCTTCTGAAAATACTATAATCCTGTCCTTTATTACAAATACTGTCATATGCATTTCAATACCTAATGCTTATACATTATCTAGTTATGTAAATATTCTCTGCATGGCAACAGCAAAAAGGATTTCAATGTTGGTAATTCTTTAACAGTATGCTTATTAAAGCTTACTTGCATCTTACAATCTCCAACAAGCTTACCCGATGGTCATTAAAGCATTGCTACTTAAACACACAGCAACAGGGCGCTGCAACAGCATGCATTTTCTGAATAATAAGCATAAATCAACAGTATAAAAATATGACAGAAAACCAGAACATTCTGCAAAATCAAGGACAGATAAAAAGCCACTGTCATACTTGTGTCTGCTTTGGATGGGCTAATACTCTGCACACTTACACTGCATAACTGCTCCTTGCTTTGCTTGGACACATCCAGAGTCACTACATGGGGGAGTAGGGTGCAACAAGTATTTCACAATTTGAAATGTCTCTGGCCGACTGTGATGGCTCTGACACTCATACCTCTCAACCTCAGAGCAAAAAATCTGGACAAAGCTATACATAGAAGTGGGACACAGGCCCAAATATAAGGACAATTTTTAAATATTGCTCTTATAAACTTAGAAAGATAATAGAATAGTAGTAGGTCTTGCATTAGTATGCATTTTCTGAAGGGTATGAAATCTGAAACTCAAATGCCTGGCATTATTTTCTAACTTAAATCTTTAATGATTTGCCACTAATTTGCCAGAAAACCACAATTTTATGAAAAATGGACCAAAAATGTGATGCAAAAATATAAAGTTGCCACACAATACAGTTGGGAACCTGTCAAAGAAGGGACACCTTTTTAATATTAGTACTGTTAACTTGAGCAACTGACAAAATAAGAGAATCTACATACAATTCTGAAATAAAAATAATCTATAACTCTGATCATTACAGTTATTTATAATTGTAAACTCTCCACTTTTTCTTCCAAAATTGCCATAGGGGAAGAACATTTTGAGCCAAAATTGGGGACAGTTGAGAGGTTTGGATATTCCTAATTCTATAAAGCGATTTATTTGCACATACCTTTCAACCTCTGAATGCAGGAAATCTGGACAAGGCCAAATATTTTGGGGGAACATACAAACACTACTAAAAATTGCTCTTGTATAAACTTAAGGCAGTTGATAGAATAACAGGTCTTGCTTTAGCATGCATTTTTCTGAAGGTTATGACGTCTGAAACTCAATGTCTGTCATTATTTAGTGACGTCATTCCTAAATGATTTGCCAGAAAACCACAAATTTTATGAGGAACAAACCAAAAATAAGAAGCAAAAATCTATTCATTCTGCAAAAATCTGGACAAATGAGAGGTATAGTTCAGCCGGGGCTGTCTTTGAGTTTGCTGCCCTTCCCCCTGCACAAAATCATGGTCGAGTGGAGCCTCCCCCTACAGCCATTCCAATGTCCCATTCCTTGGTTATTTCACCTCATTTACCATAAACATTGTAATGTGTGTACTGCTTTACTTCTGTGATGATTTGGATTTCATTCGAAAGTTTTATTTTGCATTTTACAGCACAAACACTAATAGATATCTGCTAAACAAAGCAATGGAGTCTCACAATGAAAATAGACTTAGCATTAAAATGTCTCTGCTTTTGAAACTTACATTCATTGAAACAGCATTGAAACCCACATTGAAAGAAAATACATTTTGCCAATGGCAGATAAATATTAACTTTGGGCTGTTTTCAAATCATAGGCCCCTTGCACACGAAACATACATGTGCTCTTTGATACACCTTCCTGACTGTATTAAATTATATTGTTTTGAACATTTTTCCAGTAAACAATGAAACAAAATGCATGCACCAATAATGACAAAACTGCCCAATTCAGAACATTTCTATCATAAAAGTCTATTCAAACTTCTACAGTCCACCAGTATCAGTAAATATGCACAATCTCTGAAGTAGTAAAAGTCATCTAAATAATTCCACATTAAAGAAATATGTAACTAATGAAGAGGTTGCTGCTAGCAAACAACTTTATATTTCATTGTTCCATTTACAAATAAAGTGCCTGTTGCCCTTGAGGAATAAATTGCCTATGTAGCATTAAAAATGATAAGCTAGTAATATTGCAACAGGGAATGGATGGCAAACTGATAACAGTTTCATAGTTACTAGATATCTTCACCAAAAAGGACTGCAGCATCCACCCCCTTTATAACACAGTGCAGTATCAGCAATACATCACAATACTGTGGGAGTAGAACCCACAGCCTTCTGTATCAAAAGCCAGTACACTACCAGTTGTGCTATTAACATTGCAAGCAGAGTCAGCATAAGCATTACTAAACTTTTGTTCCCCTGCAGCTCTCAGCTCCTTCTAAAATCTATTTGTCACTCAGCTGTATCTCTGAACTTTGCAGCACAAGAAATCTGGAAAAAGCCAAAAATTATTGGGGAGCGGGGGGACAAAAGCCCAAAAACCAGGGACACATTTTAAACATTGCTTTTATAATGTTGGAAAGTTGCTAGAATAAAATGAAACTTAAATGGCTACCATTTAGTGAATTCAGTTCTCACCATAGCTGTCAACCTCTTAGCAAAAAACACCCGAACAAAGCCAATAATTGGGGAATACAGCCCCAGACCTATTCAGTAAATTCAGTTCTCAGCATTGCTAGAATAAAGGTTTTTGTGTTACCATGTGCTTTCTGAAGAATATGAAGTCTGAAATTTAAATGCCTGTTATTTTTAGTTATTTAACATTTGTTAACCAGGAAAGTCTGACTTGGAACAAAAGCCAGTTTTCAGCAGATGCCCAGGGAGAAACACTCCAGACACATGTCTTTGTAAGATGAGAGGACATGCAGACTCCGCACAGAAGACATCCCAGTTGAGAATCAAACTGAAGAACCTCTTGCTGTGAGGCAACAATGTTAACTGCTGCACCACTGCACCACCCAAGCTGTGTGATGGAACCACCATCTCATTGTCAATGCTCTTTTGGGTTCTGTGTTATTCCACCAATTGTTAAGTATTTTTGTTAATAATGTTCAAAGCCAAATTTTAAAGCCCATTGTATGATGGGGTACTGCAACATTTCACTGCATAATGGAAACAAACCATTAAATATATACTTAATTGTTATACAGTTATATTCACTTCTTTAGAATGAAAATGTCTATGTTTCATTAAATTTACCATGCACTTTACTGTACCAAGAAATGTTCTGAAAAAAGGCATGCAGAATTGAAGACACTAATCCATCTCATGTAACTGTTTCATAGCAAGTCTAACCTTAACATATCTGTATTATGCTGCAGCAGGTTTTAGGATATAGGTTCAAGTGAGTCTGACTCTGAAATAAGAGGACGTTTTTCTGTGTGTCATAAAGATAAGAAAAAGGTTACACTTTCAGTTCATGCTTTAAAATGTTAATGGCATGCATTCAACAGCAGAAAAGGATGGGGTTCATGAACTGCTTAAAAAGGAATTTTCCAGGTTGACATGCTTGAGTGACACACATTTAAAAGTATTACTGTTGTGAATTTGAATTGTTTATACCTTTGTTATTTTTGTGAATCAAGCAACACAAAGTTCATCCAAGTTCACTAAAGTTTACTTCTGTGAACATGTCAAATGTAAATGTAATTCTATGAATGATTTCTTATTTTGTTTTTTATTGTTTTTTATGTTTGTTTGTTATTTTGTTCTGTATAGAAATGTAGTCTTTAAAGACCTGCTTACTTTATATGATTTGATAAAAGTCTGTTTTTCTATGATTATAACACTGTTATGAGAATTTTTGATACATTTATGAGAAACTATAATGCAAAACATTCTTAATGCATTTTCAGGTATAATCAAATAATATATACACAGAATGTGAAAAGGAAAACTAGAGAGACTGGAAGATAAATATGATTTGGTCGTTTGCTTCCAGAATGACAAGTAGTTTGGCCTGACCACATCTGTCATATAACATTTACTGGCACTGTATGGAATCTCAGCACAGACACACTTACCTCCAAAAAATCAAGAAATGATGAGCGATTGAGTCTGAGACTGTGTGTGTCTGTTTCTAACTGTCATTCATGATGAATAGGCTTTTTTTTTAAGTAGCTGCTGGCTGCTAGTACTTGTCAAGGAGGACTCAGCAATTCACTCTACTGTAGAATCTTTCCTCTCCAAACTTGTATTGCAAGCAAGCAAAGCACCCAACCCAAAGAAAATCAGATAGATTAGCCAGGGATTAAGATATAAATAATATTATTTTGCAAGGCCAGGCAGCAATCAGTGGCTCTAGTGTACCCGCATGTACGTACTGTAGCTACAGCAAAAGGCAAAAGTACCTATCTCGCCTTGTACTGCCTGATAATATTGATTGTTTCTCGCTCTCTTTTTCAGAAAGAAAGTGAGAACAAATTAGTAGTCACCCTGCCGTTCACATCACATGCGTGACTGCGGACGTGGCAGTCCGCCCCCTTCCACTTTACTGTGCGGTTACCTCACAGACTTCTGGGCATCACACACACTGATGCAGAACTCCCAATAGTCTGGACTGCCTTTACAGCAGTCAGAGACAGTCCAGCAGGCAGGGAAAAACAAACAAAAAAAACCCCTGGAACTCACCGAGCAACGAGCATGCGCAGTTCGAGTTCTGGGACTTTGCGAGTCAGTCGGACTCGTTTTTATAGTAAGCCAGCCATTTTTCTTAATTTAAAAAATATTTTGTTTTACAAGTTGTGCTTTTCTTTTTTCTTCACACAGCTGGGAGGGGGGGCTGCAGTCCCGCAGTCCAATGCCACGAGCCACCACTGTGCAGTTAATATCACATGCTTTTCTTCTGGGTCTAAAAATAACTCACAGCCAATAAAGACAACCTTCAACACCTCCTAGAAAGACCATTACAGTGAGTACTGGAGAACATAAAATCATGCTGAACATCTCACTGGGGGCCAAACTGTAAGACAAAAAACATGGCAAAGGATGCTACTCACTTTTTTTTATGAATATCAAGTTAAAGGTTCCATGAGGGAATTTTAATACTTCAGTGCTTAATAATTACCAAACCTATCTTGTTTAACCCTGTTTAGATTTCACTAAAAATGCAAAAATAGACAATATCAGTATGTGTATATA